>NC_050573.1:314040325-314340325 GCF_011100635.1 Trichosurus vulpecula | reverse complement strand
CAAGGAAAACGGGCTTGAAACTTTTGTCTGTTACCCTACTATTAAATGATTGTGTAAGTTCATGTTTTGAAGATCAGCCCTCTTCCCCCTCCCCCCGCCCAGTCCTACCTCCTTTTCAGGTTGCTGAAGACCTCCTAAGGAAGTTTCCCATAGCCCATCTGGGTCCTTTAGAGTGTGCTGTGTTCTTCTCCAGGGACCCATGACACAAATATAGAAATTCCATTGCCCATGCCCTTCCTTTGAGTATGTTATTAACATGACAAATGCATACAAATGAGTGTTTAGCTTTTTTTCTGAAGCAGCTGCAGTTTGCAGTGTGGGCATTCTGAAATAAGACTGCAAAAACCCCAGAAGCCTTTAGGGCAAAAGGGCAGGACACAAGGAGGGGAACACAATTGGACAACCTACTCCACTCTGATTTCATAAAGAGGCTAATACATGAAATCTAAAGTTGTCACAATGATTATTCCTTGTAGAGGTGAGAGAGTTTTTTTTAAACAAAATGGGCAGAGCTTTTCATGTGGGAGGTACCTAGCATGGTACGGTGGAAAAAAAAAGACACTGGGTTTGGGGTCAGAGGACCTGGGCTTGAATTCTCCTCATGCCACTTAATTCCTGTGCAACCTTACCCTCAGTTTCCCCATCTGAAAAAACAAGAAATTGGAGTAGATAACAGCAAAGACCTCTTACTTCTAATGACTTTGCCTGCAGACTACTTGGGTAAGGTTTAAACTTGGAAGCCTGCCATGTATTGCATCAAATAAAAACCTGTACCTTTAGGCTGTCTGATATATTTGTTATTAATGAAACTGTAGCTATCAGTGCTTAACCATTTAACATTTGGATATTGTTTCAGAGCATCAAGATCAAAAAGTCACTTTGCCAAGAATCCTACACCTTGCTAAGCCATAAAACCCCTGACCAGAGACCAAGTCTCTCTTGCAGCAAAAATAATAATAGGTGACTGGAGATGGAATTGAGACCTTTGGAGGCTTAGGATGGTAATAAAGGTTGTTGCAAGGGATGTGGTGGTGGTGTGTAGCTTAATGTTATTGTATTTCAACTTCTCACTTTTGAATTACAATAGATACATGGAATTCAGATGGTGAGGTGAGGAGTGGTGAGCAGTGATCAAACAGTACAACTACTATACATTCATGTGAATAGAGAATGTATGGTAAGGAACAAAGGCACACTATTGTGAGATAGGGAGGACTTTTTCCCAAATTGCTTGTAATGAAAACATATAGTTTTAGAGTTTCCATAGACAGATGGAGATCAATCATATTTTTGTCTTCTTGAAGTTTTGTGTTTTATGATAGTGCCTTGCTGTGCATAGAGCTCTGGGCTGGGTATTCTTGGGTGTGTCAGCACACTCTCAATGTGTATGAGTAGTACTATGTATCACCAATCAGGCTAGCAGCTGCTGTGAGGGTATAAAGCCAAACAACAACCAGCTCATAGAACATTGCAAGCCCAGGTGCTTTTCATCTGCTTTATTAAGGAAAGCATCGTGAAGGGGTTAACAATCTTACTTTAATCCAGCATACAAATAACATCCACCTAGTTCAGGGGAAAAACCAGCACCCTGAATTACAGACCAAATACAATTCATAGTTATCAACATCTGGGCGTACAACTGGGGAGCTCATTAGAACGGCTGATCCAGAGTAACAAGCCACTCCTGCTGTGGCTCACAGCTCCAAGAGAGAATGCTAACCTTTGTGCTTATATATCCTGTTCAGGGCCTCAACCTCCCCCAGGCTGGGCTTGGAGAAGTTCCCTACCCCCAATATCACATCAGATACAAATCAATGGCTCCCAATTGTCTCAGTGCTGAGAAATACAAAAACATCCTACTTTATCTGCCCCATTCAAACAAAAGCCAGCATCATTAAAGGTCAACAGCAAAAAGTCCCACCTTAATTACTGTTACATACCATCAGGGTGAGGGCCCTTGGTAACACTTGCTCCAGAGGGTGGTAACCTAACACATGCAAGATGAACATCTGCGAGGCAGTGGCTCTATAAGCAGATTTCAATTCCCTTTAAAGCAAAATCAAGGAGCTTGAAAGTCTTTGGAATCATGTCCTCTCAAAATATGTTTCAAAATAGTTTCATAAAAGGTTTTTGAAACACTTTTTTATTTCTGTCAAAATCCTTAGGGGTTAATTCAATGGGGGGCAGGGTAGAAGGTGGGGGGATGTTGAATTTTTAACAACTTTCTCAGAGACCCACGTGCATAAAGATGTAATTTCAGTACCATTGCCCTCAACCTAATATTAAACACATTTCTTTTTAGTTTCACATGGCTAAGGAAAATGCCATAGTAAAGTCCTATATTCATTTTTAAGAAGTGAAATCCTAATGATATGTTTTTTTCTTTAAAATGTACAATCTATAATGAATCCAATGAGTATCTTAGCATATGCCTTTCCATAATATCTGTAATGAATAGATACTGCACTTATTTTCAAATTAAACATTATGAAATTGGCTTTTATTCAATCCACATGATCCCAGGAGCAGTAAAGCAAAAGAAAAGGTACCTATATGAAAAGTAGCATGATGGAAAAAACATTTTACCAAGAGTTAGCAAACCTGAGCTCTGGTATCAGGCTTTGCCACTTATGAGTCAAAAGACCTTGGTCAATCATGCATAGCTTCTAAGTCTGAATCTCATCCTTGTTAAGAAAGGGATACCCTCTCTTATTTACAGAGTTGTTGCTAATATCCAAATATGACAACATATGTATGCAAGGTACTTTGTAAAATATAAAGTTATTATTATAGATCAGGACGGTGACTGCCATTTAATTGGCAAAGGAAACTTCCAGTTGAGGAAACTACCATTGTGATTGCAATTCAATATGTTTGATTCTAGAAGCCAGAAGTGGAAGCAATACTTAAAAGTTACATAGGACCAAATTTAGCTAGAGGTCAAATTATGTCTACTCTGTAGAACAGAGATGTTATATGTTTTGCCGGAGGTCACAGTCAGTATGCATCAGAAACAGGGCCTGAACCCATTTTTAACTAGCTTCAAAGATGACTCTCTATCCAGTATATCAAGCTGCCTTTTAGCTGCTTCCTTTTCCTCCATCTCCTATACATTCATTCATTCTACAAACATTTTTGAGCAGTTGCATGGAAGGCATTTTAAGTAAGCTAGAAAGATGAATACCACTTGGTCTCTGGCCACAAGGACTTTGCTATGTCTTCAATGAAATGATATACCCAGGGATGCCTGTAATTAAAAAAAAACAGAGTATGGACAGTGCATTGGAACAAAGGATTTTTGAAAGTGGCATTTTTTAGGCTGGGAAAATTAAAGAAGGCTTTATGGAAGAGGCTACATTCAAGATGCCCCTTGAAGAATATCAACAGGAGATTATGAAAGAAAGGTCATTACAGTAATGTCCAATAGCGTAAGCAGAAACATGGAGGCAGGAAAGCTTGAGACACATTCAGAAATGGGTAAACATTCTATTTTGCTTTCTGGAAAGGATTCAGATCTGGTTTTTAAGCCTTTCTAGTGTTGAATAACTTTATAGGATGTTCCAATAACTCAGTAAACATTTGTTAACTTCCTACTATGTGTCTGGCACTGTGTTAAGCACTGTGTATAAAATTAATAAAAAAAAAGTCTTTGCCTTCAAGGAGCTTACAACCTAAAGAGGGAGAAAATACCCAAAAAAGAGGCAGAAAAGTGACAGAAGAGTGGGGATACATGAGGGCCCATCTTTTCCGTGGAGTCGAAATGGGGCAGAATATCAAAAGCAAAGCGGGAGGATCTGACAGTCCTGTTTCTCCCCTCTATAAAGGAAGGCATTAGGAAGAGTTTGGGATCTACTCTCCACCTTCTAATTAGAGGGAGTAGAGACTGAAGAAGGTACTGTCAATCAAGGCTTGAGTTGGCAGCATGGTGGTGAGCTTAAAAGGGATGAGGTCATTCTGGGAGAAGCATCTTGTTCCTAGGAGGTGAAACCAGCCACGAAGGCAGATGCAAAATGAAGTGAGGCACTTCTTTAAAAGAAAACAACAACTTTTCTTTGTCATTGTTTCCAGGACTTTCACTTTCCCCTACATTCTTAACTTGCATTTGATCCCTATATTACCATTTAGAGAGCTAAACCACACCTTTCCAGTCCCTGAGTCTGTTTGGCTTTGTAAATTCAGAGGTCTGTAGTGTTCCGAATTTAATTACCTCTCTGTTTTTTTTCCTCTTGCTAACAGTATACCATCAGCATCTCTTTCCTTGTTTCCCTACTTGTCTTTGCTGATTCACCCTCCAGATGACAACAATGAATTTTCCAGAAAATGTTTTCAAAGGAACAAATGCTATACACTCTCAGAAATATCTTAACAGAGTAAGATAATTAAAAGTGTGAACACATGAAATCTGTCTAGTTTCAGATTGGGTAGCCCTTAAATGTCCTAAACAACAGTTTCCAAAGGCTAGCTTGATCCAATACTCTTCTCTCTTTTTTCAGTGTTGACTGCCCCCAAATTCAAGATGTTAGGATTTATCCACCTACAGACTGTGGATGTATGTTATTCACTTATTTGGTAAACACAGGATCCCTGTCAAACAAACTGAAAACCTTCCCCTCGAGTGTCAGAGTTTGGCAGCCTACCCATGTTAGTAATCATCCACCTTACTAGATCTATCTTCCCTATCAGTCAAAGCAAAACAAGTAGGATACCTATAAGAGCCTCACCTAAAAATGGAATAATTAAGTCAGGCAAGCACATGGCACCCCAAGTCATATAGGATAACCCCGTTCATTACAGCTAGCTCTAAGTATATGTGAAAGAAACTTCCATGAAATGAGGCTGGAAACGGAGATGAAAGAAAATTTTTGAGAACCTTTAATACTTACCAGGCTGAGTTTTAATTTTATTTTATGCGCAATAGTAAGCCATTGAGGACCCCTAAATAGGATCAGTGCTGTAATTCATTTTCAATTTTTTATTATTATTTGTATTCACATTGTCCTTTTTATCTTCATATTGTTTTATCTTTTTAGATTTTTTTTCCATTTTAATAATCACAATCCATTTTTGTCTCAACAAACTGAGGTCCAAGAAAGAGTTTAAAAATTTCCCTCATTTTTTTTAACCTCTCTTTATTTCTGTCACAGAAGACTTTGGTTTCCTTACTTGAGCTCAGAGAGTTATTGAGCGCTCAGCATCATGAATAGAATGCTCCATACAACTGGAGATTGTTCTTAGCTCCAGATATCCACCCAAATAGGGCTAGGCCTTGAGGAATGAGCCAGCAGAGTGAGTACAAGCAGATTGATACGAAATCATACCGAAATAAACAGCACATTCAACTGATTCAGCTGAGCATCTGGTTGATTTCATTGAAAAACAAACCTTTGTCGTTCACTTAACCAGCTGTTTGACTGAATTCAAATAGTAGGCCCATATAGAAATAGCTCCAAAGAGCCACTCCATTTGTGCTCATGAGCCAAAATATTAACTCTCTTCTCTATGAATACATGGACATTTCATGTTGAGTTTGCTTATTGTGTGGGGCTAACATCTGTGGATTTAACACAATCTCTCTACACTCCTTTAAAGGCTGTGAGTCTATGGGGTCTTAGGAATGGGCATATTATCATTCAAGTCACTTGAACTGCCGGAACAGTTGGAAGTGAGGCAATACTTCCAACTGTGCAATCTTCAAAACCAAAGTATGATGATTGATGCAACTTAGAGGTCAATGTATACAGTCCACTTCTCTTGGGATACCGATACATCCCATGTCAATATTTGGACAGTATCTTAGTTAAACTAAGCTTTAAAAATGGGATTCAACAATCTGTAAGCAGTTATAGCATTAGCATACAGAATATGTGAGCCTATTTGTTCAAGGTATAGTAAACAACCCAACTATTGGGAGCTTACACTCACAACAAGTTCAAGTCTCTAGAACAGAGCTTTCAATCTGAATGTAAAGGAAAAAGCCCTGTGAGCAATGGATAGAGTTGTCAGGCTGAAAGCCTCTGCATTACAACTCTATATTTTACTTCTTAGGCTCTCATCCTGAGTTTTACAACATATATGTTTAAACAGGTTTGGTTATCTTTTTCCAGGCCATAGTAGATAAGAGGCAGAAAATAAGAAAAAAATGTAAAGATTGTTATAGATAAGGTACAGCCTAGCATCAAAGGCATTGAGAACTTAATAAGCTTGGAAATTCATTTGTGAGGAACTTCTTTCAATTAAATAAATATTGATTGATTGTCTATTAATTGTGAGGGATATATGAGAAACAAAGAATTAAACATCATCTCTGATCTCATAGACTTCATAAGTTAGTGACAAAAATTAGACATATGCATGTATGATAGGTTTTGAATTGGTTACTGCCCCTAAATGTATGCTATCTAGCACAACTGCTGATTGCTGCTAGTTGAACAGTGGAGTGACATGGGCAGAGGTGTCATTTGCCGGACAAAGTCTGTGGATACAAAATTCCTGTGACACTTTTCACTGGAACATGGGCTTGCATCAGGTGGGTGAGCATCAAGAAGAGAGAGAAAGGCCTATGAAAGGTGAAGTTGGCATACTGAATGAAGAAGAGTAGAACATCCACACAGATGCAATTGGAGAATATTTATCATGAGAATGGAAGAGAACAAAAATGTTCAAAAAGTGGAGAGAACCAAAGCTGATCAGCAAAATGGATGTGAGCATTAGAGGATAACATAAAGGAGCAGTGGGTATGAACAGAACAGGAGAAGGTCACATGGGCATGGCCTGGTAATACCTTGCCAATTTCAGAAGGAAGTTGAGTGTTAGATGTTGGTGTTAGAGTTGGTTCATCCTAGCTCTGTTACCTTGGATGGAAAGAAATTATAGAGACATGTAATAATGGAATGCTAAGCTTCACCTCCAACTCTATATGTCTGAACTGAATCTATTCTTGTGAGAGGTGTTATTCATTTTATATTCAGTTGATGAGAATGTTTATTAATTGAAGTAACTTAGTAGAATAGAAAAGAGAATCAAATTTGAAGCTAGAGGATTTGTATTCAAATCCTGATTCTCCTGCTAACTACTTGTATGACCTTAAGCAAGTTATTTTCCTTCTCTGGCCCTCAGTTTCTTCATTTATAAAATGAGGGTGTTAGCCTATATGGCCCATAAGGAGCTAGCATTTGTCCATTATTCTACTATTATCTAATATCCATTATTGTCTATTCTTATTTATCTATTATTCTATGCTCCTATGCTTCATTTTACTGTTATTCACTTTGTTATTCTATCCTAATTAAATGCCTATTGCTTCTTGGATTCAGACCTCTTTTATCTGGTCTGATACAGTAGGCATTCAGGCCAAGGTTTCAGATAGTTAATGAGCACTAAATGCACAAAAAACTTGGAGAATATTAAGAGGTCTAAATGTTGTATGAGAATATATGGAGCATAGGGCTACGCAAAAATGCCAAAATTTAATTCCCCTGGTATATGACTTTATCTAACTTCCTGAACTAGATGTTTTCTTGTCACTTTACTCATGCTTTGTGTGAAATATGAACAAGTGATTTAGTTTTTTTAAAGGCATTATAAACTTTCTCTTTTTTCCCAAGGGAAAAAACATTTTTTAAACAGTATAGTTTTTCTTAGTTTATAAAGCTAGTAACTAGCATAAGAGATATAAGGTTGGTTTTTCCTCATGTCATCCTGTCATGAGGAAGATAGATTGCTTTTTTCCCATGCTCTAATGGTATTGTTTTGCAGATAGATAGAAATATATACACACAGGTACACATGCACATACGTGTGCACACACATAGAGAGATCTATATAGCTAGATATCAATAGATGGAATACTGTGCATAAACATACATATTCACTATATATAATATAGCATTTAAATACAGAATTATATTTTATATTATATATTATTAAATAAAACATATTATATATACGCTGTCCAAATTATATACACATGTGCCCATGGTTGAACAGAGGATATGTGTGTATACGTGTATGTATTTATGTGTACACATATAGATAAATAATAAAAATTTCAATGGCTTAAAAATTGAACACAAAAACTGAATATTTTTTCTTAACACTTAGGACAAAGGAAAGGAAGGAAAGGTATGTTTAATTATTAGTTTCCTGAATCACAGAATAAAAGTATTTCAGAATAGGAATAAACTAAGGATCTTTCTAATCTGACAGCTGAAAAAGAGTCATTTTTCTCATTACACTTAAAAGTCATGAAACCTTTGCTTGAAGACTTCCCAAGTGAGAGAGCCCACTGCTTTCTGAAGCAGCTCATTCCACTGTTAGATAATTCTGTTAGGAAGCTTTTTCTCCCCCTCTTACATCAAGCCTAAATCTGCCTCTGTGATTAGCGTTGTGGTGCTGTAATGTGCACTTTATGTTCCTGTGTTATTCCATGAAACATTAATTAAAAATTCAATTCTCCTGGGGAAAGGTTAGTCCCTAGCTGATTTTATTGAAATCAAAATGGTTCCATAAAACACTCCTGCGTATTGCTTTAACCATGAAATATCCTGTTTCTTTTTATTACTTTAAATGGAAATTTAAATCTGTTGATAGAGACTATTCCTTGTAATTATAGATAGAACCCAAAAGCTCAAGAAAAAAAGTGGATGCCTTTAACCTACTTTTAAAGTATTGTAAAACATTGTCACGTACTATGATAGTTCTGGGGGTGCAATAAAAAAATGAAACTGCTCTTGCCCTCAAGGGGTTTATATTCTGTCAGAGGAAACAAGATGAATAGATAACCTATGATGTCTTTTCAAAGCTAGTCAAGTCAAGTCAACAAAAATGTAATTCCAGAGAGCTCTATATATGATACACAAGGGCCAAACATTATAGTATTTGAGTCTTTAGTCGTTTACTTCAATGCAGCCAGTAGACAAAATTAGTTCTTTTAAAAGACATTTACTCATTTTCTGAATTTTGGATGAACTGAAAAACAAGATGGAGGACTAGACTTTTTTCCTGATCTGTATGACCTTTCAAACCTCTCCAAACAGAAATTATACACCAAAGATAAAACAACTTCAACTGTTTCCATGATCTAGGACACCCAGGGCCCAAAAGAAGGTTAAAAAATGTAAAACAAAAACAAAAACATGAATTGGTATCTATACTGAGCTCACTTAGTACCCTTCCCACTTCCACTGCTGACAGAGAGGCATCCTGGTAGGCAGTGCAGTAGATTGAGTGCTGGGTCTACAATCAAGTCCTAAGTTCAAATCCAGTCTTAGACACTTATCAGCTATGTGACCCTGGGCAAGTCACTTAACCCTTATCTGCCTCAGTTTCCTCATCTATAAAATGGGGATAATAAGAGCACCTACCTCCCTAGGTTGTATCAAATAAGATAATAATCATAAAAAAACAGCTTAGCCCAGTGACTGGTACATAATTGTTGTTTGCTGTTTGTTCTTGAGGAGGACCCTGACATCAGGCAGGTGATGCTATGACTTGCAAGTCAATTGGATTTAAGTGATGGAGGGTTGTACAAAGTTACCAGCCTCACTCTCTCCTCTGGAGCCATCTGGATCCAGCAGCAAGATATAGATCAGGACAAATGGAGATGACCCTGGATGCAGTGGGAGACCTTGGCCTTTTTAAGCTAAGGTCTTTCCCAGGTCTCAGGGTGACTGAGGCAATGCCCATTCAGTGATTAAGGCTAGGTAAGAAATGAAGCAAAGAATGACCTTTTTTACCTAGTCAAAAAAACAAACAAACAACAATCTGAAAGGAAAGAACCTCAGGGTTTCTGGCCAAAACAGAAATACTTGCTATTTACACTCACTCTGAATGATCAAGGCCTAAAAAATGGCCAAGTAAAGCTTGGGCTGGGACCTACTATTGCCCAACCTATGACAGCCAGAGTGATTTGGGTTTGAGGCCTGGTTCTTAAGAAAGAAATCTAGCCCGTATACCTTAAAATATCTTGTAAGGTTTCAGCAATGATCAAAATTTACATTCCTTTGAGCAGAATATGATCAGGTAAGGGTATGATACCCTATGTGGACAGAGGGAGAGGAGGGAGAGAAGGGAAGGGAAGGAGTGGGGGAGAGAAGGAAGGAGGAGGAAGCAAAGGAAGGAAGGGAAAAAGGAAGGAAGGAAGGAAGGAAGGAAGGAAGGAAGGAAGGAAGGAAGGAAGGAAGCATCTTCATTGCCCAACTGGAACTGGCCACTTGGGTCTCCAGGGAGGCAGCTGCAACTACTCACAGGTTGTTGCTTATGCTTTGTTCTTTTCCTTCCTTCTCTTTCTTTCTTTCTTTCTTTCTTTCTTTCTTTCTTTCTTTCTTTCTTTCTTTCTTTCTTTCTTTCTTCCTTTCTTTCTTTCTTTCTTTCCTTCTTTCTTTCTTTCTGCAAAGTGGAACTTTATTTTTAATGGATTTGAATTTTTTTCTTCTGCATGATATTAGTCACTCCTTCACTCTTTCATTTGGGACACAGTAACATATGTAGACATGAACATATATGTGCTCTTTGGTAGAATACATATAGCACATAGGTATATGTATGTATATGTATGTATAAAAGGGATCAGAGAGATTAGTATGCACTCTTGGAACTTTTTTTGACAGTGTTCTAATCCTTGCTAAAGGGAATCCTTCACCAGAGATTACTAGTTGATCTTTTATTCTTCATAATCGGAGTTAGGGAAAGGTGGGCCAAAGAGCCAAGAAGAGCCATTCAGTTAATGAACTTTAAAAGGAAAGCAATTTCTGCTCTCATTCTCTCCACTTTTTTAATGTGTGGCAATGCACTCTGATAGCTTTCTCTCAAACTTCAAATGAAAAGGGAAAGGGGATCTCTTTTCTCTCTCCATTCCCCAGAAGTTGCTATGGGGCTACACACACATAATAGAGAGTGCATAGGCTTGCATGGGTAAAATTGAGAATGAATATCCAGTACCTGGTTTCCTGTTCTGCTTTGTTTTCCTTTTTCAGAGCTCAGTTGACTAAGGCTTCATCTTGAGAGATGGATGTTTCCAGACTTCACAGCAACCTTGAAGCTCAAGAGTTATGGAGGCACTGAGAAGTCCTGGTACAATTTGCCCGAAGGTTGAAAAGGAGAGTTTGACATTGGCCTCAGCCTCCTTTTTTTCTATAGGAAGATCCTGTGAACATTGTGGGTCAGGGTATTTAGATTTTTTCGTTGTTTTCCAGTAATCTCCCCAGGACAGCATTGACTTGTCAGAGTATCTTAACTGGATGGCATGGACATAGTGGACATGACAAGGAAAGGCAGATTCAGGGCTCCACAAGGAGCCCAGCAGAAATATATCTAGCAGCATGAGTAACAGGTTGTGGTTTGTCTTTGGTCCTGGAAGAAGATCTTGACATCAGGGAGATGATGTCATGACTTTCAATTCACTTTGATATGAGTGATGGAGGGCTGTGCAAAGTCACCAGCCTTACTTTCTCCTCCAGAGCCATCTGGGTCCAGTAGTTAAGTTCTGGAGACACAATCTTCCTTTTTGACCTCCTGAAGTCACCAGCACTGAACTTCTTCCTCTTTTGGCCATTGTTGGAGTAGATGAAAGCAAAGGTAAAAGATGAGGCACCATGCCCTGCTTGACTGGGCCACCTTCCTCTCAAAAAATAGAGCATAGAGAGGCAAACCACCATGTAGAATATGTCCTCACAATCCTTTCTAACTGGAACATATTTCTAGATTTTCCAAAGAGTATCAGCAGCTCAGTTCAAGTTTTTTCTTGCCCCAAATTAGTTTTCCTTGGATGATTGGTTAAGATTTCTTCTGCCCTGTAGTTTAATGATACAAAATACCCTTCTAAGATGTCTTTGGCATTTGTGGGTTTAGCAATCTGGAAACTGCCACAGCTATGAGTGATTCAGTCCCCTAAGACCTGCTCCGGCCCCATCTGTGCCTGTGTGGCTCAGGCTGGACTTCACTCTTCTCTCAAACTGGGGCAATAGACATTTCTTGTTTACCTTCTTGGTTGTCTTGGGCTAGAAGTTTGTTTGCCTCTGTCATTTTGTGGGTTCTGCTGCTCTAGAATTCATTTAGAGTCATTTTTGCAGGTATTTATAGGTTTTGGGGGGAGAGCTCAAGCAAATCTCTGCTTTTACTCTGCCATCTTAGCTCTGTCCCCCGTCCTTCTTGAAGAGGACCATGACATGAAGAAGGTGATACCATGACTTGCAAGGGACTGGATTTAATTGAGGGAGGGCTGTGCAAAGTCACCAGCCTCACTCTAGTAGTAGGTCTTTGAAGACAGAGGAAGTCCTTGAAGATGGAATTTTAAAGATGGTCCCCTGAAGAAAGTACTTGAATCATGGATTTGTAAAAGGTACCAGGCCTTGGAGCCCAGTAGAGAGCTATGCTATCAATCAATCAATCAGCATTTATTAAGCACCTACTATGTGCAAGGCACTGTGCTAAGAGCTGGGAATAAAAAAAGAGGCCAAAATAGTCCCAGCCCTTAAACATCTCACAATCTAATGGATGAGACAATAAACAGACAATAAAAAAGAAACATTAAGACTGCAAACTCTTAGACATATAGTGGTGAGATTAAAAAATTCAATACGGAAGCAAGTTCTACAAGCAATTGGGAGAAAGACCTTCAATATAAAAGAAAGGAAATTGAAGTAACTCAAGACTATTCTTCACCTATGAGAAAATGCAGGGGCAGGAGAGGGAAGGGAATCCTGTGTTTCTGAAGAAAAATACAACTGAGGATATAGCCCAGGGTGACCTACCCTGCAAATCAGACCTTAATCACAAAATAAACAAACCAAAACAGAAAAGTGTGGACTTTAAAAGATAAAGAGATATTTGAAATATTCTCAGATAGAAAACTAGAGCTAAAGAAATTATTTGTTTTTCAAACACTCTAGACAACAAAAATGAAGGAGGGGTGAATATAAGCAGAAGCCAAGGACAGCAATAGCTTTGGAGTGACAGCAGAGACTAGCAAAAGACTACTTCCTAAATGCACACAAAGAAGCAGGAGTAAAAGAAGTCAAGTGGAGGTAACAGTGAAGATGAAGGCCTGGGGCATTATGTACAGAACCCAGTGAACTCCTACCTAGGGGCTAATCAATGTTTTTTGTGGGATTTTATTACAATATCAATAATAATAATACCAAGAACTTATGTAGCACTTTGAGGTTTACAAAGCACTGTACAAATATTATCTCATTTTTATCTTTGCAATACCTTGTAATATACTAAGAAAGGAAGTATAAGTATTTCTCCCCAGGAAAAAATTAAAAAAAACAGGGGGAGGGCATATTTTCCCATATATCATTTCAATTACAGGGCTAGAGGGCTCAAAACAGTTTCTACAAAGCATTAGAAAATACCGTTCCAAACACAGCATAGGCTTATGGACAAAAGTGGCCCCAGAAAACAGTTTCTTGACTGTCAGGTCTGATTCTCTGTTGGGCTAGAACCTACAAATCATTCATCAGAGCCTCTAGAGCAGCCTTGGTGGTGCACCGCTTCTGGCAATTATCAGCTTAGAGTCCATCTCCTGGATTTCTGATGATTCTTCATTCCAAACTTTTGTAAGGTCATAGCTGTCTTTAATATTTCTCCACATTAAAAAAAAACAAATAACAGAGGGTTGTAATCATGAACTTTATGCTGGTCTTAGACCAGGCATGAGAGAGGAAAAGATAGTGGCTTTTGAATGCATTCCTGGTTCCAGGTCAGCAGCCAGTCAAATAGTGCCCCTTCTTTACGTGGTAAACAGGAGTGAACAACATTGATCATATTCAAATCCACATGGGAACTGCATCGGTTGCAAGCTTCACATATTCATAAGGACTCTTTGGACAATCCCATATTATGTACAAGTTGTTTTAAAGTTGGTGGTTGAGATGGGACTTAAGTCCTTAAGTCTCCTGTAGTCAATAGCAGTCTATAAACATTTAAGTGCCTACTATGTATTGTTGAGGTTTAGGGGTGCTGGGACTCTGAAATAGTGACACCTGGGTCCTGTCCAAATGAATTTGACCCAAGCCTTCTTTCAGCCAAAGTAAAACAAGGTTTATTAAAATATTATATAGGGTGATTCTAACAATCCACCATATTGGCCAGATTCTTAAATAATCTGAACATTTGTACTACTAATGCTAGAGGGCCAGATTGAATCCGAACACTTTCATGGAGACAAGCTGGATCTTATATACAGAAAGACTGTGGGAAGGATCTAAAAGTGGCCAAGTAGACCAGAGTGACTGGAGGTAGAGTGCCTGGACCAAGAGAATGGGGTCTAGATAGGATCAAGGGTGGGAAGCAATGCTGGTTGATCCAGAGGTAACCGACAAAGGAGAGCTAGGAACAGAGAATTGGAAGATTGGGAATGGGCCACAAAGTAAGGCCAGCTGGGAAGATTACTAGAATGGGTAGATGTCTCAGGAGAATGCTAGACTTCATCAAGTGGAAAAATTCAAGGGGAGTTCAAGGGGTTTTCCAGAGCCTGTATCCTATCAGTTCCAGGCACTGTGCTAAATGTTGGGGTAACAAATATGTACTAGATCGTCCCTGTCCTCAAGGAGTTAGCAATCTAATGTCAACATATATAAACAAAACAGAAAGTACTCCTTTATAGTGCAGGGTTTGGGGCAGCATGTTGGAGAAGTCAAAGAGGAGTACAATGAGTGTAGCCTGGTAGGAAATGGAGAGTAAAATCCTTATACAGCAATAAGCTACTCAGGAGATTGATGTAGGTATAGGAGAAACAAAACATACACCAATAAAAGGTTCCAAAAAGGGACCCAATGTGATATACATGGAAAGTGGTCCCCTTTTCTTTCATCATCCTGAATTAGCTCTAGACTGTCCCAAGGTATTTATCTTTACTATGTTTAGGGTATTATTTTATTCAACTTATCAGTCTCTCTTTGATTCTAATCTTTCTTATCAATCAGCTTTGAGCTGGCTGAGAAATACCCAAGTTTACTTTAGTGGTTTGTAATAGGGGTGGGAAATGGGGAGGGGAGGTGTGGAAATCATTATTTTATCTCCTCTCCTCTGTTTCATGCTAAATGCAAAATGCATCTTCCACTTTTCTCACATTTCTTTTTCCTCTCAATGGCCATGTCGGAGGCAGTTAACCACACAAGAGTTATTGAGCTGATATTTTCTTTATGTAACAATTGGAATAAATAGTAGAGAATGAAAGACCAGAAGAACATGGATAGGAGGGAAGGGATCATTATAGTGATGAAGGGAGTGAGCATTGGTGCTGCCACCTGTAGTAAGAAACTGGCAGCTCTAAACTTCCACTTATGGAGAGATAGCTTCTCCAGCTGTTAAGAGAAAGGAATTGTCTCTAAAGGGCATTTGGAGTTATCTCACCAAACTGGAGCCAATCAACATAGTATCCCCTGGTTTGAGTCTTTCTCAGAGTAGTACCAAATGTACCAAATGCACAGTTAACTTCAAAGCCATAACATCACTTAAAGTCTTTGTACGGAAGAAGAAAAAAGTATAAAATTAGCGTCAGCTTGTGTCTAAAAAAATTCCACAAAGCACTAAGGTATAGGATAAACTCAGAATTCCATGTCTACCCCTAGTTTGCTTTACTTCTTTTGTCTTTGTTACAGAAGACTCTGTGAAATTGTCCCCAAAATCCCAGTCCCACAATATCAGTGCTGGTGAATTCTGTGGAAAGATCTCTCATCTCATGGTCAGAGTAATGACAATGCAGGCTTACAAACACATTCCCTACCTTTTTCTGCCTTACAGATCTATTTCCACAAGACTTCAGGGAGGCTTTAGAAGCACTTATTACATAAACAGTAAAAAAAGTTAAAATTCAATGACCCATTTAATTGTTGAGTTTCTAAAAGAGAAAAAATATGCATTAATAACAGAAGCTTTAGGAATATGGTTATCATTCTTCCTCTCCCCACCCCAAATCAGGTATAATTCCCCCTAGACTTGGAAGCAAAATCAGAGACCTCATTTGACTGCTACTTTTTCTCTCTGCTATGACAAGTTTCAATGATGTGAACAGCATGTGGCCCTGAGCAAGTCACTTAATCTTTCAAGATTCTAAGCCACAAGACTACAAATGGAAGAGAATGTGATGACATGGATTGGTAGTAGGAATTTCCTCACCCAGGAGTTCCCTATATCAGTGAAATCATAGATTTATTACCTATCCCTGTCCAAAAGTACTTAAAATACATTGTCTAACTCATCCTCAAAACAGATTTGGGAGATAGGCTTTATTCTCTTTCTATAAATGAAAAGACTGAGGCCGAGAGAAAGATTAAGTGACTTGTCTCAGGTCAGAGAGCTAGTAAACACCCCACCTGCTGCAAGAAGACCTTTAGAGTTGAGCTTAATCTTAGTGCCTTCCCTCTGAGATTACCCTCTTCCCCTATTGTATCCTGTATATAACTATTTTTATATCACTGTTTGCATTTTGTCTCTCCAATTAGACAAGGACTTTTTTGGCCTTTCTTTGTATCCCCAGAACTTAGCACAGTGTCAGGCACTTATTAGGTGCTTCAATTTAGTTGACTGATGCAGGATTCAAACTCAGGTCTTTCTGACTCTTAAGTTCATTACTCTACCCTCTAGGCCACCCACCTCCTAAAAAGGAGTTAAAAATAAGAGAGAAAAGGGATGGATAAACATTTCTCCCCCTAGAACAAGCCTCTATACCAGGAATACTACTACTGCTACTACTACTACTACTACTACTACTACTACTGCTACTACTACTACTACTACTACTACTACTACTACTACTACTCCTCTTTCTCCTTCTTCTCCTCCTTCTCCTTCTTTGTCTTCTTCTTCTATCATCATGTCATTTATTTTTTAACTGAGTTTTCATCTGCCTTACCTCTCCTTGTAAAATAAAGCAAATAAAAAAAAACCCATTGCAAACAGGTTTAGTCAGGCAAAACAAATTCCTGCATTGGCCGTGTTAAAAAAAGTATATTTCAGTCTTCAATCTGAATCCATCAACTTTCCATAAAATGAATAGTATATATCATCATGAATTGTTTGAAATTGTGGTTGATCATTACATTGATCAGAATTCTTGAGTCTTTCAGAATTGTTTATCTTTACAATATTGTTGTTATTGAATAAATGATTGTACTTGTTCTACTCACTTCACTCTATATCAATTAATAAAGCATTCTTAGTTTTTTTTTTCCTGAAATCAATCCCTTCATCATTTCTTAGAACAGAAATTTATTACAACATATTTCATATACAATGAAATGTAAAAAATGCACATATGCACCCACATATATAATCTATATCTATATCTTTCATTTCCCTCTTTCATTGCTCTCTTTGGGGAATTGACTTAATACTGCTAGATCAAGAGGATGCACAATTCAGCAAAGGCATAGTTTTGAGTATAGTTCCAATTTGTATTCCAGAATGACTAGACCAGTTCATAGCTTTCCCAAGAGTTTGTCAATTATATTAAGTTTCTTAAACTAAAATCCATGATTTTTTAAATCAACAACTGTGTTTTTATAATTGTTTTCCTTTGTAATTTTATGTATTCTATTTTATCTAGGTATAAGAAAACATTATTTTGAGAAGGGGTCCATAACTTCAGCAGAGTAACAAAGGTAGGTGGTTCATGAGACAAAACAGATGAAGAACCTCTGCTCTCGACTATGGAACAGCTCCTCTCATTTCTTGAGAAACTTCAAAGGATGTGATAAAAGTTAGGAATGGACAAAAAATAAAAGGTAGATGAAATGATCTATTTTTAAAAATTAAAATAACCAAAATCAATGCTGTGAGATATTTCTTCCCATCAGAAATATATACATCCAACTTCCATTAATATTGCATATTAGCCTGTCAATATCTCTTTACTTAAAAAAAGCCTCTTTTAATTCAATTCAATCTCACAAGCATTCACTGACAAAAGTTCTTCTTCAATGTCATGTCTTTATCATGTCTAATGATGGTAATGTAGTGTTGTCACCGTGTTCTCCTAGGCTATGTCTGTGGAAACACAAGTTCTTGCAGATTTTTCCAAACTCTAGAACTGAATATGCCCCCATTAACAGAATAATGTGTGGTATCTGAAGGTTGACCCATGGGGCAATGACCTGGAGGGTTATTGGATTAGCCACTGTTGATAGATCCTCTGGACATGGCAACCTATCAAACAAATAAAACTAGCTTTCAGGACTTGGCATCATAATCTCCCAGGACAAGAATTTATGGATAGTTTTGATAAAAACCAGCCCAATGTCACATAGCTAATAAATGGATTGTCTTCTGGCTGCAAATAGAGTACTACATTCTTCTGATAATGCTATGCAAACTATTAAGAGAATGTAACAGGGCAGCTAGATGGCGCAGTGAGTAGAGCACAGGCCCTGGAGTCAGGAGGACCTGAGTACAAATCTGGCCTCAGAAACTTGATATATTTACTAGCTGTGTGACCTTGGGCAAGTTACTTAACCCCAATTGCCCTGCCTTCCCCCCTGCAAAAAAAAAATATAAAAACAAAAACAAAACAAAGAGACTGTAAGAAGATAACTGGTATACACTGAAACAAATACATGCTTAATTATCTCAGCTATTAAATTAAACTCCTTTTTTTTACATGTCTTTAATTTTTTTTCATTCCCAGATAGTTTGCTCTTGCAGTTCAGGTATGGAAGGTTTGCTATGGTGGCAACTTTTTTTTCCCCAAAATTGTGATACCATACTACGAATGATTGTCGTTTTTGGTCAATCTGAGAGGTTCTTTATCTCATTTTGTTAAAGCTATTAATTTTGTCCAATTTCTGTAGGTTATTAGAAAATGTGAATATAAGGGAGAGCAGATAAGACATTGATCCTCTAGTTTTCCAAGGTAATAAATAACTTTGTGTCTCTCTTGTTCTCAAAAGATTCTCTCTCTCTCTCTCTCTCTCTCTCTCTCTCTCTCTCTCTCTGTCTCTCTCTCTCTCTCTCACACACACACACACACACACACACACACACACATACACACACAAACACAAATGTATACACATACAGGTATGATATACTGATATTTAGTGATGCTGTTATCTATCTATCTATCTATATATATATCTAACTAAATACACTTTACAAACCATCTGTCTATCTACCATAGCAGTGAATTTATTAACTAATACAAGAGGTTGAGGACAATATAGAAAGACATAGCTTAGTTCACAGTTAGGTACTCTCAGAATTGTTTGAATTACTGAACCTCAAAGGAATAACTATTAATGGATTGTTGGTGATTTGAGAAATGTTGCCACTAGTCAAATGCTCTAGATTAGTGTTTTTTTTAGAAACTATCCTATGTTTTTAAATGTGTTCATAAATTATACACAAACATATATGATATATACATACACATACATACAATACATATGCACACATGCATATAAATATCCATTTTAGTGAGGTGACACAGGACATAAAGTGCTGACCCTGGAGTACAGAAAATCTGAGTTAAAAATCCTGTCTCAAATAATTGCTAGCTATATGACCCTGGGCCAAAGTCACTTTACCTCTGTCTGCCTCAGTTTCTGTATCTGTAAAATGGAGATATTAATAGTGACTCTAAAAGCTGTTGAGATAAAATGAGATATTTGTAAAGTGCTTTGCAAATCTTAAAGCCCTATATAAATGCTACTCACCATCATTTCCCTGATGTCATGGTCCTATTCAAAAACGAAGGACATATACAACCTGTGAGTAGACCAAGCAGCCTGAAAGGGGACCCAGCTAGTTGGGTAACTCAGATCATCCTCTCTCTCTCCCTCTCCTCTCCTTCTCCTTGTCCTCTCCAAAGTAAATTTTGATGGCCAGAAGCTGCCCACTTAACTTGGGGTTTACTGGCTAGATTTCTTTATTCCTTCCTTCCTTCCTCCCTCCTTTCCTCCTTCCTTCCCTTCCCTCCCCCCTCCCTCCCTCCCCCTCCTTCCCTTCCCTCCCTCACTCTCTTCCTTTCCGTCCCTCCCTCCCTCCCTCCTTCTTTCCTTCCTTCCTTCCTTCCTTCCTTCCTTCCTTCCTTCCTTCCTTCCTTCCTTCCTTCTTCTCTCCCTCCCTCCCTTTCTCCCTTCTTTTCTTCCACCTAGTTCACACTGAAGCTCATAGATTGGACCATAATAGGTCCCTGCCCAGGTTCCACTTAAAAGCTGTATTTTCAGCCCTCCTGCCTTAGGATGAATGTCAATGTTAACTGTTTCTCATTGGAACAGCAACCTTGAGGGTCTTCCCCTCCCACCTTCATTTTTTTTTCTTTTTTTCTGACTAAAAGGGCCATCCCTTGACTCACTTCTTAAAAAGGCCTATTCACTGAATGGGCATTACCTTATTCCAAGTGAGTACATGAAAAGGCCTGAGCCTAAAAGGGCCAGGGTCTCTCATTGCATCCTGGGTCATCTCCAGTCATCTTGATGTATATCAGGTCACTGGATCCAGATGGCTCTGGAGGAGAAAATGAAGCTGGTGACCTTGCACAGCCTTGCCTCACTCAAATGAAAGTCAACTGCAAGTCATGTCATCATTTCCCTGATGTCATGGTCCTCTTTGAAAATGGACAAACACAATTTTCTCTCCACTGCCTTTATCACCTTTTCACTCTATATATTTGTATGCCTTATTCCCAATGTTGGTAAGTTCCTTGAGGGCAAAGACTTATGTATTTTTGTTTTTGATCTGTAGCATTCAGAAGAGTTAATTTACATTAATACTATTGAATTCTTAATCTTGATGAACTCAATTATTTGGATCTGGAAGAGCTTTTAGTGGTCAAGTCCAAACCCCTTACTTTTTAGAGGGTTGAAGAAACTTTCTGGGTTGAGTTCCCTGCTAAGCATACCAACATTTTTCCCTCCAGCCAGGTAGAGATTTTAAATGCCTGACAATTTCTCCCCTTGGTCCACAGGATATTTATTAATGCCCTTCAGCATTCAGATGGGAAAATAGAGTTCAGTGACTTACAAAACTTCATTCATATTTTAAGTCAATAAGGTTTATAGTGATTATCTTTATAGGAGAGATTAGGTAAGCATTCCAATTATCAATTTGGAATAAACTTTTTTTTCCTCCTTCACTCCATACTAAAAACTGTTTCTAAGATTTTTTTCATTTCAATAATTTCTTTCTAGATTAATGTTAATAAATATTCAACTGATAAAATTGTATCTTTCCCCCATATTAATTTCTCTCCAGAGGTTACTGAAGAAATGATTAAAGGTCAAAGAAATGAGCAAATAGATTAATGAGGATTTTAAAAAGTAAAATGCGTAGTTAAGCTTGTGTAGGAATTTGTGTTACATTATTTCCCAAAGGAGTATGATTATAATTGCAATTATTTCATTTAATTCAGATATATTGATAAAAGTATTTAATAAAAATATTAATAGCCATACAAATTAAATAAACATAAACATATGCCATTTTTATAATTGAAATTGATTGTGTAAAATAAAAATAACAGATGTCTTTATTTGTCACATACTGTATATTTCGTGAAATAGTTCAGATAATAGGTCTTTATAGAGCAAACAAATAGATATTTGATTCATTCTTTCATTCACTCACTTATTCAACAAGCAATACATTCCAACTATGTCTAGAACATTGTGCTGAGTGCTGAGGGAAATACAAATTTTAGATAAGGCACAAGCTATAACATCTAGTAAAGGGATAAGAAACATACTTCATTCACCATAAAGTGTAAGAAAACTGGAAAGAAGGAGGGGAGCAGGTTATAATGAACTTTGAATGTCAAACAAATGATTTTATATTTGATGTTAAAAGTGAGAGGGAGTCCATAGAATTTATTGAATGGGGGCACAGCATTCATTGTCAGATCTATGCTTTAATTAAGATTAATTTTATAGCCAGCTAGATGATGGGTTGGGAATGGAAGAGATTTGTGGTAGGGAGACCAAATGGTAGGATATAGCAATAGTTCAGGCATGAAGTGATGAGGCCCTATACATAGGTGGTGTTAATGTCACAGAAGTGAAGAAATATACAGGAGATGCTATAAAGATAGAAATGACAACACTTGACAATTGATTGGATATGGAAGAGAAGGGATGAGAGAGAGTGAGATGAGTGTCACACCTAGCTTGAGAGCCTAAATGACTGGAAGAATGGTGTTCTTTTTGACAGTAATAGGAAAGTTCAGAAGAGGGGAGGATCATAGAGCAGGGAAAGATAATGATTTCAGTTTTGGACATGATGAGTTTAAGATATCTATGGATTATCAAGTCAGAGAAGTCAAATAGGCAATGAGCAATGTGAATCTTGAGGTCAAAAGAGAGGTTATGGCTAGATAAGTATATCTGGGATTCATTATCATAGAGATCATAGTTGAAGCCATGGTAGCTAATGAGATAATCATGTGAAATGGTATAGAGAAAGAAGAGAGGAAGCTCTAGGAAAGAGTCCTGTGGGACACCCCCCTTTAGCAAATGTGAGCTGGCTGAAGATATTGCAAAAGAGATTGAGAAGTTATCACACAGATGAGAAAAGAACCAGGACAGAACAGTGTTTTGGAAATCTAGAGACAAAAAGTATCAAGAAGAAGAAGGTGATTGACAAGGTTGAAGGCTTCAGAGAGGTCAAAAAGGATGAATATTGAAAAGAAAAAGGCCATTCAATTTGGCAATTAAGAGTTCATTGGTGACTTTGGAGAGAGTAATTCTAGGTAATGGTGAGCTAGCATAATGTAGCAGAAAATGTGACGGTTCCAGAATGAGGGACTCTGGGCATAAGTTATGCCTCTATCTATCTCTTGCTACTGGTTAGGGCAAGCCATTTAATATATCTGCACCTCAGCTTTCTTATTTGTAGCTTAAGTGGGTTAGGCCATTTCCCAAAATTGCATATATGTGTTTCTTACTTTTTTTTTCCTTCTCCTTTGCATTGCTAAAAAAGTTCTTTAATATCTACATGGGATTTCATTCTTTTATGTTCCATTAAAGACTCTTAAAAAAACACCTTTCATTATGATGCAGCAACAGCAGAAGCTTTGGCCAGAAGCTATAAGAAACTTTGTCTCTGTCTATTTCAGAAACAAAGCTAAAAAAACTATTTATATGCTTTGACTTTTAAGATTTCATAACACTTGTAAGCATTATTCTTCTCTTTGTCATTTCCACACTTAAAATGATCGTTTGAGGTGCTGTTGTGTAGAAAGCCCTTAAAAACCCACTGTAACTTTATTGTCTGGCATAATAAGCCACAAGATGTAAGGGGCCATAGTGTAGAAACAAGATAATAAAATTCTTCTGCATTCTAATAAGGTAGGATAGGAAGAACCAGGCCAAGTCTACTGACTATGTGCAATACATTCAATTGTGACCTCTGTAATTTAAGAAAGTATCCAGTTCTGCTGGTTATTTCCCCCAAATTGGCTCACATTTCTCTATTTTTTCATGACTCTCCAACTTCAATTATGACTTGATGGTATCCATGCATGTACATATTATGCCTATGCTCTATATGCAAATATTCCTCTTTTAGCCAGAAGAGTTCTTCCTATCTCATTTGTAGTTGAAAATCTGCTACAAAGGCTAAAGTAGGATTAGTTTCATTTTAATGTGTATACTCACAGATAAAAGCTATTGCCCATGCAACAGCCCAGATAAGATGGCTGACAGCTAAGCTTCCTTCTCTAAGGAATGCTGATGACTGCCTTTTTGGCAGCCTGGGGCAGGATTCATAATTAAAGAGAAAAACTGAGGCTGACACTGGCCTTTTAAAAAATACAATTTGAAATTAGGGTAACTTTACTTCACACCTAGCATTTCTCAGTATATCTTAGGAGTCACAAGTATCTTTCTTTGTTGGCAGATCATCTTGGGAGTTAATTTGCCATGTTGGATATCCATCACAATGGCGTGAAAAACCAAAAGGATTAGTAATTCAGAGTAAATTTTTTCCTTCTATGTCCAAATCCATAAGATTGGGAAATTATACAAAGAGGTTCATGGAGAGACATATATAGACTTTGAGCATGCGTGCATTGGCATACATATTCAACACATGCTGTTAAATATTCATGCGTATTTTGTATAAATATGTATGTCATTTTTAATGAATATATAAAAGGGAGTAAGGACATCAAGAACTCTATTAATGCCTTTATTTGGACTAATAAAAAACAAAAGACCAATGTGCTAGAGTAATTTACTTACTCTTGTGGTGATATTTTTATATGTCTACTGTATCTAAATGGAACTTAGATAATAATGCAACATATGGAAATGAAGGCTGAACTTTAGCAAACCTATAAGACTCTAGAGAGCTGCAGTCATTTTTCAAGAAGTCAATCTACTGGCCATAGCATGCTGACTAAGGAAAAACCCCATACGATTCTTGTCATAATCAGAATGATATGTGGGAATGTTCTAATCCTCTTTGTTTATCCTAGAATAATCTGCATAATTCCTTTTATCTGAACAGATGCACATGTGTGCTGAGAATTGACAATGTTTATGCAGAGCAGAAGAAGCCATGTATTTTATCTTCCATCTTTGATTACATTAGACATTCTCTTTGGAAGCTAGTCCCTATGGGAAACCTGGTAAGCTCCATTTTTACTCCAAATGGACTATACAGATTCCAGTCTAATTTTTTTAGGTAATGCTTTCCTGCCAATAAACACATATCTTCTAGCAGTTTGTGTATACCTTACTTCTCTACAATTTGGGCACTATTTTAAAAATGTTCTTTTTAAAATTAATTTATTTTAAACTGAAATAAACAATAAGAAAAGAAAAAGAAATATATTATAAATTTAAATATTAAAACTTAAATACAAAATAAGAAAAGGAGAAAAAGGACTGCCATATGCATAGCAGAACTTAAAAAAGTATTTCAAACATACAACAATAAATTTCCATTTCAGGAAAGCCTATGTAACAAATACTACTTGTTCTGTTCAGAGCTGTCTATCTTTGTTTCTTTCTTAGTTTTCTTTTGTTCTCTGCTGTGCACTTTTTACTTTGTTCTTTTTCCCCCTTCCTCCCCCCACCAAGAAGGTACAATGAAGTGGAGATATATTTATTTATACACACACGTACACACATTTATACATATATAATATAAATATAAGCACAAAGATATATGCATGCATATACACGTGCATACATAAACTTACATATACATACATATAATTATATGTAACCATACTCATATATAGACATATACATTCATATGCATCTATGCAAGACCCTATACTTATTCGTCCTCAGTTTTTCTTTGTTTTGGGGGGGGGTTTGGCAGGGCAATTGGGATTAATTGACTTGCCCAATGTCACATAGCTAGTACATGTGTCAAGTGCCTGAGGCTGGATTTGAACTCAGGTCCTCCTGACTCAAGGGCCAGTGCTCTATTCACTGCACCACCTACCTGCCCCTGTCCTCTGTTTTTCTGAGGGTGTATAACCTCTTCCTTCATAAATCTAAGTCTTTCCATATTTTTTCTAATTCCACCAATTTATCATTGTCTACACCACAGCAATATTCTATATTTATACTGTCTAATAATTTTAAATACTCTGAAAGAATATTGACTAATATGGCTGACATATAATGTAGTTTCCCTATTTTTCTCTTATGATTAAATCTATTTTAGCTTTAACTTTGTCTTTAGTCATAATTATTATACCTGCTTTTTTCCCCTAATAAATTCTACTGCAGATCTTTATTTTGTGTTTGTGTGCATCTCTTACTTCCTATCCCTCTTGACACCTCTACTTTTCTTCTGTCTGCTACCTTGCCCTCTTATTACTTAACTTACTCTTCTCAGAGGATGCCTCCCTTATCTTCCCATTCCCATTGATCTAAACCCCCTTCTATTACCCCTCCTTATCCTAATCCCTCACACTGCCCTCTAGAAATCCCTCCCTTATCCTTTCTGCCCTCCCTCATCCCTTTAGCCTTTTATTTCTTTCTGAATTTGGAACATTTTTGTACCCTTGTACCCTCTTAAACCCATTCCAAATGAAAGTAGGTTTCCAGGACTAACAGCCCTCCTCCTCCATCTAATTCCTTTGTGTCAGTTCTTCCTCTTGGACCTCATTTGTATAAAATAATTACTCTTTTTACCAGTTCCTGAACAGTTTTACTTTTAAAAATCATATCACACTCAGTTCTACCCCAATCTTTCTTAATAATTATCCAATTCCTAACAAGAATCTTAGACATATTTTTTATATTTCCTTGTATAAAAGGTAAGCAGTCTGTCCTTATTGAGTCCCTTGTAATTAGTCTTTGATATGTACCTTATATTTCTCTTGGATCTTATATTTCAAATCTTCTATTAAGTTCAGGTTTTTTTATTTTTTAACAAAATCTTGATTCATTAAATATCCATTTTTTTCATTAAGGATTATGCTTACTTTTTCTGGATATGATATTTTTAGCCACAACTCCAGCTCTTTTGACTTCAATATTTAGTGTCCCAAGACCTGTGGTCTTTTAGTGTAGTCACTGCTAGGTCTTGTGTGATTCTAATTGTGGCACCACAATATTTAAATTCTTTTTTTTCTTTTTGCTCATAATATTTTATGGGATACTCAACAGAATAATTTCAGTGGTATATTATAATCAATAGTCAATTTACAATTGGCTATTATGTGTTTAAAGGATGTGGCTGACAAGTTTTCATCCTGTCAATATAAAGCACCATTTTAAAACAAAAGTAAATTTGGACAGTGGCTAATACATTGATGTAATCAATAATACACATCTCTCTCTGTCTTATATGTATGTATGTGTATATGTTTGTGTAAATGTTTACGTACATGTGTGTATATACATGAACAGTGCTAATGCATATACATGTACACACATACATGTATGCAAGGACAGGTTTAGACATATAATTCAGACAGATCTACCTACATACATCATATATACACATGTGTACACATGTATGCGTATATACATATATGCTTGTATTTGTAAATACCACATTTATAGGAGAGGAGGAGAAGGATAAGGATGATTAGATCTGCAACTTTATTGATGGGGGAAAGTCCAAGGATAAGAAACCCTTTCTACCAATGCTGGGAAGTACCTCTAAAACTTTGTATATACCAAGCATGTATTAATGTTTGGTTGTATACATACATGTGCACATGAATGCAACACATATGTATACACTCACCATATAATACATACATGTCTGCATGTACACACATACATAATACATGCATCATGCCATGGCATGGAGAGCTGCCATTATAGTAAAAAAAAAAAACAACTTCAACTTGAGTCAAATCCTATCCCTGACATATACTGCCTATGTAACCCTGGGCCTGGTAATTAATGCCTCTCTGTTATATAAACTTCCTAAGACTATAAGTTGCGGAAGTATTGACTTGTATTGGTAGAAAGAGTTTCTTCATCCATGGATTTTCCTATAGAAATGAAACTGCAGTTCTAGACATCCCTTTCCCTGTACTATATTTGTATGTGCATGCATGCATGCATGTATGTATGTATGTACATATACACATATATATACAATGTATATATACAATATATACAACACACATATATACAATGCCTAACATACATGTGCACACTGTACATATATACACATACACATGTATTCATATATGCACATACATATATACATATACATGTAGAATACACATATACATGCTGGATAGAGTCCTGGGGTTAGAGTCAGGAAGGCCTGCTTTCAAATTTGGCTTCAGATAATTACTAGCCATATTACCCTGGGCAAGTCACTTATCTCTGTTTGCCTCAGCTACCTCATCTATAAAATGAGCTGGATAAAGAAATGACAAACCACTCCAGTGTCTTTGCCAAGAAAACCCCAAAAGGTTCACCAAGATTCAGACATGAGTGAAAATGACTAAACAACAATACAATATATGAATAGATTGATGACAGCTAGATAGAACAATAGCCAGATAGAAACATCGTAGTAGCAGATTTTGATGTTGACGTATAATTTTTTTTGTTTAATCATTTTCATTTGTGTCCAACTCTTCATGACTCCTTTTTTTTGAAGAGGGGATGTTCTATATCTCATGTCAAATTTGAACTCAGGTCTTCTTGTCTCCAATCTTGGCGCTCTATCTGCTGAAGTACTTAGTGGTCCTTCATCAGTAATAGGGTAAGAAAACAATGCAACTGTATAGTATCAATTTGTTTCCAGCCTCCATGGGTGACTAATTCTAAGAGGCAGGCTTGTAGATTGTCATGAATCCATAATTTTTCCCAGGACTATTTGCAGTCCTGGACTTAATCCAGACACTAACTCCAGGATTACCATATACATGTAGCACATTTATGTCATTCCCTTTGCAGCTCTTTGGTTTCTGTTTTACTGATCTGTAAGTACATAGTTGTCTGCTAGGTGAGACAAGTGGATAGATCTTTTTTCAGTTTTAGCTGCATGTGTGCAGACATACACATCATGAATTGAAGTTAAATTAATATTACATAATATATGTGAATTCGAAAATTTACATGAGTTTCACTTATTTTTTAGCATGCTTTATCTGTCTTATGTATGGTATTGTTTATTTTCCTTGGAGGATGAAACATTAAATTAGTCTAATAACTCATTTCCAGTGGTAAAACTGCTTTACTAGAAACTGAAAACACAACTTTAATTTTGCTACTGTATGCCATGAAAATGTCTCTAGACATTGGCCTATACATTTATAAAGTACCCAGTTCTTCTGCTTGTTTCCCCCTAATTAGGGGAATGATTGACACACAAATAACTAGCCTTCCTCCCTTTTGCCTCCAAGCACAGATGTTACAAACATGATCAGTCAATAACTGTATTCCTTTTCTTATACATTTGAGAGGATAATCATACTCTTTTCCTTCCCTTGACCATGGAGAGAGGAATTGTCCCTTGTCTATAAATTTATGTGACCTCCATGCCTGACCCAGAGCCTAGAGAATTGAGCTCAATTTTTCTTGGCCTTCCCCCATATTTATTAATGTTATTTTTTAACTAGTTGAATGGCATCTAAAATGTAAATATCTAAGATTTGTATATTATACTTCCTCAAATCTGATCCAAATAATCAATTGAAGAAAAAGCATGTATTAAGCACATACTACATGCTAGGCATATGTTAGAAACTGGAAATGCAAAGAAAAAAGGAAAACTGTCTCTGCTGTTAAGGAGTTAACATTCTTTCATGGGAGATAGCATGTACTCATTCAAGAATATATAGAATAAGTATAAAATAAATATAAATAGAAGGAAAGAATGTAGTAGTATTGGAGTGGGTGTGGAGGATCAGGAAATGCTTCAAAAAGAAAGTGGTACTTGATCTATGTCTTGAAGCAAGTGAACATTCTCTGAGGAAGAAATGAAGAAGTTGTGCATTCCAAATATGGAGGATAGTCGATACAAAGGCATCGAGACACAAGTAAAGAAAAGCAAGAAAGTTGGCCTGACTCCCATATAAACTATTTCCAGAGAATGACTTGTCCTGTCTCTGCTTTTATACAACTACAGCAGAAGTGCTAGTCCACCACATGTAATCACATAGTTGTGCCTCATATAATTTCCTAAGATTTTGCCACTTTCAAGAATATATATAATTTAAGATGTGGGCAGAATAAACGGTGTTGGGAAACTGAAAAGCATGTCTAAGTCAGTTCCCACCTGTCTTCAGATAGTGAGTAATACCATGCCTCTTCCTGTATTCAGTAATGATCCTTATACTTTCATCATGGCTGATAGCAAACATGCTTTTGATGGGAAAAATGAACCTATGAAAATGAAAATACTGACAAAATATGGAGGACAAAAAGTGTCATCAATAACACATTAACTAAGTCTTGCTATGTCAACTATGAACACAATAGTGAAGGACGCTGCCTGGATAAAAGCACACGAAAAACATGGTGCTTGTATGAAGTCGACTTAACAGTTGAAACAAAGAGAAGGGGCTATTCTAGAGGTGGAGAAGCTATTAACTATGTGGATAGAAGACTAGCCTTAGTAGAATATTCCTTTAAGCTTGATGACAATTCAACTGAAGAACTGAAGTCTCTTTGAAGATTTAAAGGTAAAGTACCCTGAAGGAGCACAGACATTTATATATAGCAGTGGTTGGTTTACAACATTTAAAAATTGTGCAGAATTTCATAATGTACAAGTATCAGGAGAGGCTGTTTCTGCAGATATTGAAGCAGCAAAAACTTCCCGTTGTTCCTACAAAAAAATAGTAGATGAAGGTCCCTACATTGCCGGGGCAAATCTTTAATGTAGATGAATTTGTTGTTGTTTAATCTTGTCTGATTCTTCGTGACCCCATGCACCATGCCAATACTGTCCGTACGGTTTTCTTGGCAGACAAATTGGTGTGGTTTCCTTCTTCAGTGGATTGAAGCAAAGAGAAGTTGTGATTTTTCCCAGGGCTACATAGCTAGTAAGTCTTTGAGGCTGGATTTTAACTTGGCTTCCTGACTCCAGGCCCAGTGCTGTAAACCCTGAACCATTTAGGTAGCTTGTCTCCTAACGTAAACACAAATGGCCTTTTTTATCAAAGAATGTTATGCTGAGGCATAAAAATTTGAGAATAGAGCTATTCTTCTACTTGGAGGGAATGTATCTGAGACTATCAAATTAAAGCCAGTTCTCGCACCACTGGGAAAATCTCAGAGCATTGAAAGGAATACGCAAGGCAACCATAACTGTGTCTTATTTGTAGCCCTTATCATCCTTGAATAATGGGTTTTGTAATGCTCCATTTTTGAAACTTGAGAAGGTTTGTAATGATGATGGTGTTCCTTTCAAGATTCTACTTATTTTAGATAGTGCCCTAAGTCACCTTCCCTATTGGGATGATTTTGATGAAATGCAAATCCCCAAAATACTACCTCATTATTGCAACCTTTGAATCAGGGAGTGATTGGGAACTTCAAGTATTATTTTTTGACAGTTTTTTATTTTATTTTACAAGAACACAAATACAAAATAGAAAAAAGAGACAAAACATATCCTAAACTTAAATATTGAAACTTAAATATAAAGTAAGAAAGAAAAAAAGCATGTCATGTGCATAGCAGAACATAGGAGAGGATTCAAAATATGTAACAATAAATTTTCATTTCAAGGAAGCCTGTATGATAAATAATACACTTTGTGTTGAGAATTGTCCATCTTTTCTTTGCTTCCTTGTGGTTTCTTTTATTCTCTGCTGTGCACTTTTGACTTTGCTCTTTTTTCCCCTTCCCCTCCCCCCAGAAGGCTACAATATAATTTAGATATGTTTCTTGATATATACATAAACATACAGATATATACATACACTTATAAATATATACATATGGATATAGACATATACTTTCCCAAACATACTCCACTCCTACTCTTTGTTTTTTTATATTTGTACACATTTTTTGTTTCCTATCCCTCCTGCCTCTTCTACTTTACTTCTACCCGCTACATTGCCTTCCTATTACTTGCCTACCCCATCTCCTCCACCAACCACCCTGCCCTTCTATTACTTGCCTTCCCCCTCTAAGGATCCCTTCCCTATCCTCCCATTCCCATTGATCTGAACTCCGTTTACTTATTCCCTTATTCTTCCCTCTAAAAATCCTTCCCTTGTCCTCTCCCCTCTCACTAGACCCCTACCATTTTGTTTCTTCTAAATTTAGAAGACTTTTATACTCTTCTAAATATATATGTATTGTTCCCTCTTAAACTCATTCCCTGTGAAAGTAGGTTACCAGAACTACCAGCCTTCCTTCCCCATCTAAATCCTCTGTGTCCTTTCTTCTTGTACCTCTTTTATATAAAATAGTTACTATTTTAGCTGTTTCTAAATGGTTTTACTTTTTAAATTCATATCATAGTCATGTTTATCCCATTCTTCTTTATTTTTTTAATTTTAATTTTTTTTTATTTTTAGTTTACAACACTGTGTTCTACATAATTTTGAGTTCCAGATTTTCTTCCCTCCCTCCCCAAGACAGCATGGAATCCAATATATCTTCTACATATAACTTCGCATTGAACTTATTTACACATTAGTCAAATTGTGGAGAAAGAATTATGACCAATGAAATGAATCATGAGAAAGAAGAAACAGAACCAAAAAAACCCTCAAAAACAAAAACAAAAGAGAGAAAAGAAGGGGAAAAAAAGAGAGCATGAAGTGTGCCTCAATCTGCATTCATACTTCATAGTTCTTTCTCTGGATGTAGATAGTATTCTCCATCATGAGTCCTTTGGAGTTGTCTTTGCACCTTGTGTTGCTGAGAAGAGCAACGTCTATCAGGGTTAGTCCTCACAGAATCCATATATCTGTGGTCATGTATAACGTGCTCACACAGCATTATATCGTGCAGGTTTTTCCAGGTTGTTATGAAGTCTGTATCATCCCCATTTCTTATAACACAATAGTATTCCATTACCTTCATATACCACAGCTTGTTCAGCCATTTCCCAATTGATGGGCAACCCCTTGATTTCCAATTCTTAGCTACTACAAAAAGAGCCGCTATAAATATTTTTGTACATATGGGTCGTTTTCCCACTTGTGTGATCTCTTCCCCCCTCTTATGAGCTTGACAATTATTAATAAGAATGTTAGACATGCTTTTATGTTTTATGTTAAATAAAAGGTAAGCAGTCTGTTCTTGTGAATACCGTATAGTCAGTCTTTGGTATGTACCTTGTTTCCCTTGGTTCTTGTATTCAAATCTTTTATTAAGCTGGGGATTCTTTTCAACAAAGTCTTGAAAGTATGAGGGTTTGTCAAGTGTCCATTTTTTTCATTCAAAATAATACTGAAATTTGAAGGGTATGATATTTTCGGCCAAAGCCCCAGGTCTTTTGCTCTTCAATATATTGTGTTCTAAGACCTGCGGTCCTTTAGTGTCTCTGCTGCTAGGTCTTGTGTAATTCTAATTGTGGCACCATCATATTTGAATTGCTTTAATCTTGATGCTTTTAATATTTTATCCTTGAGCTGGGGATTTCTGAATTTGACTATCATATTCCTATGAGTTTTCCTCGTAGGATCTCTTTTAAGTGGTGTTCAATGGATTTTCTCTATTTCTTGTTCCAATGCTTCTGGACAATTTTCTTTAATTATTTCTTGTATTATTGTATCAAGATTCTTTTTTTTGATCATAACTTTCAGTTACTCCAATTATTTTTATATTTTCTCTTCTTGATCTATTTTCCAAATCTGTTGTTTTTCTTATAAGATGTTTTACCTTCTCTTCTATTTTTCACTATTCATGTTTTGTTTAATTATTTCTTTATCTCTTATAATTTCACTGGCTTCACTTTGCCCAATTCTAATTTTCAAGGTGTAATTTTCCTCCTTGAGATTCTGGATCTCCTTTGATAATTGGTTGATCTTCCTTTCATAACTTTCTTGTTTTCTTGGATTATTTTTATTATTTTTTTTAGTTTTTCCTCCATCTCTGTCATTTCATTTTTAAAGTCTTTTTTTAAGATTTTCTATAAATTCTTTTTGGGCAAGTGACCATTTGACATTGCTCTTTGGGGGTTTCTTTACTTCAATATTCTCCTCTGAAGATGAACCTCGGTCATCTCTATTAACGTAATAGATCTCTTTGGTTGGATTTTTTTTCTGCTTTTCCTGTGCATTTTATTTTTGTGTGTGGTAATGACTTTATTTTTGTAATACCTCTAGCCCTGGGGTATGGGAAATGGTGCCTCTTGCCCAAAATCTTCAGTTCTCTTCTCTACCCTGGGAGCAAAGCCAAACCTCCCACATCCTGTAAGTGCCCACAGCCAGAGGCTTTCTGCCCCACTGCCTATATACTCACCGGGCGTGTGCTGGTTCCTCCTCGCCCCTGCTGCTCTTCAGAGCACAGCTGGGTCTGGCATTCCTCATCAAAAGGGGTTCCCGCAATCTTCGCGGGCTCAAATGCATGACTCCCCTCACTATCCCGGGGTGAAAAGTTCCAGTGGCTGGGGCCGTGGTCGCCTCTCACACCAACTACCCCTGTGACTTGCCACTAGTTATTTAAGTGGCTTGCCACTTGTTGTTGAAATGGAACCTAGCCTGGAAGTGTTTACTCCTCACAGGGACCAAATCTGGTCCTGGGGTTTTTCTTCAGATTTTCTCAAACTGTCTGAGGAAGATGCTGGTTGTGCCCCTATTTTTCTTTGTCTCCACCCACACTTTGTTCACCCTATGGTGCTATTTTAACTCTTTTGTGGGGAAAATCTTGAGAGCTTGGAATTTTCTGACCTACTCTGCCATCTTCCCAGAATTCTTTCCTCACTTCAAGTCATATTTTTAATACATCACATTTGCCCAGGAAATTGCAGCTTATGATGCAGATAAGGACTTTGAGAGGTTTCTGGAAATCCTATAATATTTTCCATGCAATACAGAATATTGTTAAGGCATGAGAAGATGTAACAGAAACATGTATGAAGAGAGTTTAGAAAAAAAGTGTGCCAGCAATTTATGGATTTGACAAATATGAAATGTGTGAAGAAGTGAATAACAAGAATAAAATTAGCACAAGAATTGGAGCTAGAAATGAATGAGAATGATGTGGAAGATGTGATTGAGTCTCATGGAGAAGAACTATGGAATGACAGTCTAATTGAGGTGTTAGCTGTAAGGTTGCAGAAGAAGAATAGGAAGCTTCTGAAACCAAGATCCAACAAAATGTTTCAAAATGAAACAGTTGGCAGAAGCAGCAATTTCATCATTTGAGAGATTTTTTAAATTGTATTGAAAAGATTTATCCAAATACTTCAAGATTTTTAAAAGTTCAAAGCTGAGGATAATATTGTTTGTTGTTTTCAGATATACAGGGAAAAAAGAAAAGTCACTTTTCAAGCATCTTTTGATAGCTTCATGAAAAATGTTGCAGAGCCCACTACCTGACATAAAAGCTAGGTATAGTGAGTGGGGAAGGCACAGCATGCTGCACAACTATGTTAACTTTACTGCTAGAGAACTGTGCATACTTTAACATTAACTTCATCTTTCATTTCTTAATTGTTTTTTATCATGACAATATTAATATGTCTGTATTTTAGTACATTTTATTACTTGCATAAAGGTATCACTCTGTGTATGGTTTTGTCATATAGGATGAGTGAAGTGGGTGAGTAGGAACAAATTCGCATCATGTAAAAATTGCTTTACGTAGACGTCTTAAGGAAAGGGAGAACTATCTGTACTCAGTTTTGGGGAGTAGATAATATTGTCAAAAATTACAAAGAAGTCAAAGACAAAGAGAATTAAGAAAATGCTATTGGATTTTTTCTGTTCTCTTTTATCAGCTAAGAGAACTTTGGTTACGGGAGAAAGCATTCTCATTACAATGCTGATCACTGGAGAAAGACTTGGAGGATTTGAGAAGGGAGTAGAAGATGAGTAAGTAGAGGCAAAGAGTTTAGAGAAGACATGTGGTAGCTTGAGGGGATGACATGGACAATTGACTTCTTAAGCATGTAGAAGACCTCAATAGATGTATGGTCAAGAAGAAAAGAGCTACTAGAGAGAGATACAAAATATGAGGACGTGGTCAGTGAAGCAAGATCCCTGTTATGGGAGGGGTTGACATCAAGGGCATTTGAAGTATGGGGCAAGAGATACAATGGAACTCATTTCAAATGGCATCAGGTTTCTCAGTGAGTTAGAAGGAAAGGTCCTCTGTTGTGAATAAGGGGAAAAGTTTGATAGAGGGAGTTTGAAGAGAAATGAGAATCTTAGATTAACCCCTGGAAAAGATACAAAAATGAAAAAAAAATATGCTGTGCATCAGTAAAGGGCCAGTTGAGTTTGAACACAGTCAGAAAAGTCATGTGAATTCCTCTGAAAGCTAGAAGTAGGAGCAGAGAGGGTGAGTGGTAAGATTGAGAGAAATAAAAATTGGTATGGAACAGGCTGGGGTGGAAAAGGGGAATAGAGAACATCCTCCAGAGGTTCCATGCTTTCTTACAAATGCACAGGGCTCAATGACTGATCAGATATTGCTTCATTTTCTTTTGATTTGTAATATTCATTCAGAGATATTTGAACTTGAGTTGATGATTGAGATGTCATTATATTCTGTTACTCTATTATTCATATTCTATTATTTATATATTTCCTATTATGCTTGTGCTCAAGGTTTTCAACTGAGTTTTCTTCCTCATATCTTTGGTACTCAATGTAAAATAATAGATCAGGTATAGAATAGTTAATTTATTCTTTCACAGAAAGATATGCTAAACAGAAGAATCACAGTTACCATTAGCAGAATTAGTAAGATGAACAGTAATAAGTAGCAGCTTAAAACTATAGTTACAACTTTTTCTAAAAGGGAAATATATAAGCCTCATCAAAACATAAAGCAGTTTTGTAAGACTGGTATACTGTCTAAAATACTCTCTTCACTTGTCTGCTTAGCATTTTAACTTTTCAAATTCACCTCCAGTTCTGCACACAGGCTCCATAAAATACTCATTTGTCTAAGGTCAAGAAAAAATACATTAAAAATAGCAAATGTGAATATATGCTGTGGCAAAATGGATAGTAGGTGGTAGACAGGGCAATCTCCCCTTCCACGCTTTACTCTCAGAATGGACCTGGAAAGAATCCACATATTACAAAGACAAAAAAGAAGAGAGGCAGGGGGACAAGTTGTGCATTTTGGATACCCAATGACTCTTACATTCATCATCTTCCAATTAAGAAACTCCACATTTTCAATTGCAAGGTTCTCAGTAATGAGTTACAGATATAACTATAGATAAGTGTATTTACTTGCAACAGAGAAGAGATTTCTACATAACGGACAGTGGAACAGAGAGGGATTAGAAAATGGTCTGGGGGTAGAATGAAGGGTGGGAAGGATAGATATTGATTCCTTCTTTTAGTGATATGCACAGAATCCCTGGAGAAATTACAGCATTTAAAAATGACATCTAAATAAACAAAAAAATAAGATAATTGAAACATTATTATAAGAAAACTAATCATCTTATTTAAAAGAATAATATGAACTAATCCTAGTCCTGTCTGTTACTTTTTTGTTTGTGACTGAAAGTGTTCTCTTTCTTCCTCCAAAATTACTACCTCAATTAATACCCAGATTCCCGAATAATGTATAATTTAGTGTTAATCTTATGAATTGACCTCATAGGAGTATTCTTTCCATCTCTGTTATTCCATCTTTGTTTCTCTCTCTCTGTCTATCTCTGTTTTTTCTCTGTTTTTTTGTCTTGATGTCTTTCTGTTTCTGTCTCTATTTGTCTGTCTCTCCCCCCTCCTTATCTTTTTCCTTGCTCCCCTATATTTAATGCTGAAATACCTGAGAAAGTATGTTGAAGGGAAGTCAGAAATAATAATAGCTACTGTTTATATAGCATGATTTATACATCATCTTGTTCAACCTTTACAACAACTCTGAAAGGTACGTACTACAAATAGTCACTTACCAGTTTTACATATAAATAAACTGGAACTGAGAGATTAAGTGATGATCATATAGCTGGGAAATTTGAAAGGGGGGATTTGAACCTGTCTGCATGACTCCAACTCTAGAACTCTTTCCACTGCATTTTGTTACCTCCCCAGCCTCAAAACGTGATAGCTAAACCTTCACAAAATTGTCTTCATTTTCTCCCTCAGGAGCCTCTTAATAATCCTTGATTTTTATAGGTGCTAAATTCACTGAAAAAATGGGAGGAATCATGTGCCACTGAACTATGTAATTGCATTGTTCTGTATCAAATACACACTCTAATGACTACAATCCTTTTTTGATGCACACGTTTTGGATGCGCTCTCCAATGTCGTGGTGGGAGATTCTATGCCTAACAAAGATTGGCACATTACCAGCAAATATATCTAATGTATCAAACTCATATCTTATGATATGGGTAGATATTTTATTTCTTGATCATAATTAATAAATTATCATTCAAGGAGTAAAATAGTGAAAAGCATCAGGTTGGATCTGTAGATAAGCTGTATTTGAGAACTGGAGTTTTGACAATGTCCTCAGAGTTCTTTGTCTTTGTGAGAGGTGCAATAGGCATATCTCTTGTTATGAGAAGGAACATTTTCAATATCATTAGTGTTTATTGTTCACAGAGCATAGGACATACTTTGCTAAAAATAACCAAGACAAGGTCAGCATATGAAAAAAAAACCTCTCATTTCAGATACACACACAGATACTACACACACATACACACACACACACACACACACACAAACACACACACAGTGAAGGTGCCCAGAAATAAATCAACAACCTAGGAAAATTAAAAAAAATTCACTAGTGGAATCTGAGGGCAAATAATTCTTTATTTACAGCAAGGACATTTTCACCAATTTCTTTTGGCAAGAACTATCTAGAGACTAATGCCTGTTATGCTTTGCCAAAACAATGCAACTCCCCCATTCCAAATGGGGGGTTCCAGTTCAGCTTCATATATACATGATCATGATCATATGTTCCTGGCTTATTTTTTCTGGTATTTCATTTGTATTAGCTTTTTTGCTGCAATATTTGTCTCAGCAACTCCCAGATGTGTGTTCTTCCTTGCCTTTTCCAAAGTTAGGGAGATAAAGATTCTTTGCAGGAAGATGACTGAAGTTTTATAGTGCCGACTACAGCAAAACAGAAACCTAGAGTAAAGGAGGAAAGAGCACCAGGCAAGTAGTCACTTGAGGCCCATAAATTATGACCACAACTGGAGCCAGTATCATTTAAGTACTCTTTAGTTTCTGATGATAAAGCACTAGCTTATCGCCAGGCTGACAGCTGCAAACCCCAATGGCCCCAGCTTACTGCTTTTCCATTCGTTACCCCGTCAGCCACATGGAATTTAACAACAGGGTAAAGTATTATTCCAAGTGGATCTCAAGGAAAGAAGTGCAACAACACAGATGTTTGTATCCTATGAAGCAAAGGGATTGTTCCCACCCAGGAACCATCTTCCCACTGTGTAACTAGATGAAACACAATTAACAAGAACAGTTTTTGCATTGCTCATTGATAGGTCTTCCTCACTGGTACCATTTGTTTTTTTTTTTTTGTTTTCACTAGAAATTTGATTCTTGAGTGTCTCTTATACCTCTTGAGATCAAATTCCTCCTTCAGTTTTGGACTACAAGATAACTATTTTCTTTGAATTTTAGAAATTCATTTCCTTAAATTTGATGCCCAATATACTGTTCTTAGCTTTCATGGCATACAAGATATCATGCCTCATTTCCTTCCATGACCCTAATCTTTCTTTTCTGCTAAGGTCTTCTATACTGGTAAGAGTAGTTCTGGAATGTGAGTTCTCTATCACTTATTCTTACCTTCCAAAATATGAAATTATTGCCAGTTCAAGAAAAGAAAAGAGATACTTTCTTTTCACAGGGAGAAACATCAAGATATCTCAATAGTTGAAGTCCCCTTCCTCCCCCAACAGAGCCATGACAAATCTTATCTCTTTAGAAGCTTACTGGCTATGTGACCCAAGACAGGTCACTTAATCACTATCTACCTCAGTTTTTACATCTGTAAAATAGAGATTCTTACAGTACCTACCTCCCATGGTTGGTGTAAAGATAAAATGAGATAACATTTGTGAAGTACTTTACAAATGTTACAGCTTTATATAAATGATAGCTGTGAAGAATTGGTTTTATTTTAATCATCATTATCAAGAATCATTATTATTGTGGCAATATACTGTATATTTCCACAAATGTATCAACTGGAATTAAAAATCATACAGTTAAAAAAGATATAAGAAGTTATTTGGTCCACTCTTTGCCTGAGTCATGACCCATCAATAACCTTTTTAACAACTGAACACACCTTTTGCAAGGAAAACCCTCCAAAGGAGTCTCTTCTACTTTAGAAATGTTGTCACTGTCAAGCATTTCGTTGGTTTTTCTTTCATTTTGTTGAGTTGAAATCGGCCTTCCTCCAACTTATACCTATAGTTCCAGGTCACACCTCCTTTTGGGGCCAAAAGAACAAGTCATCCTTCATTTTTTAAAATTTTATTTCCTTTTTTGGTGAGAATTTAATAATTAATAAGAAAAAAATCCAATACAAAGAATGAGAGAGGTTTACATAGGAAAGTCAAATCAGATATATGTATGAATATATGTTGTATATTTATGTATGTGTGTATTTATGAATGTAGTACTTAAGGGATTGTATACATGTAATTTAAGAAGGTAGTATTATTACTACTCTTAAATTATTCTTAAATTCCTCTTCCAAGTGATGAACTACTAAACTTTTTTTTATCATTTTCTCATTGTCTTCTTTTTTGCAGGGTGAACATGGATTTTTACCAATCCACATGTTTTTAAGTCTCCATAAGATTGTGGTGATCTTTCTCTGAATCTCATCTTACTGTCTCTTCTAAAATGCATTTCCCAGAACTGGAACTAATACACCAGTTGTGGGACAGAGTTGTATAAAAGTATCGTCTCTCTAACTCCTCACGCTTCTCTTAATGCAGCCAAACATTAGATTTAGCTTTTTAGCTTCCCATGTCATACTGCTCAGTCATATCGAGCTTTCAGGCTAACAACAGTCTTTGATCATTTTCCTCCCACGTGAACTGTTTCCTAGTTATATCTCTTTTATCCTATACTTCTGCATTTATTTTTTCAAACCCAAGTATAGAAACCTATTTATCCCTCTTAGATAACTTGAGTGCATTAATCTGGCTTGTTAATATCCAAATTCTATTTCTCAGTGCAATATCTATCCCTCTCAGTTTTGTTTTATCCCAACATTTTACGATCATGTCATTTTTCCTTTTATATAAATCACAGATGAAAATTTTAACACTTCAGGGAAAAAGACAGAGCTTTATGACATTCTGCTAGAGATATTGGAGTAGTTAGGTGGCTTAGGAGATAGAGCAACAAGTGTGGATTCAGGAAGACCTCAGTTCAAATCTGATCTCAGATGCTTACTAGCTGTATGACCCTAGGCAAGAAACTTAATCTTGTTTGCCTCAGTTTCCTCATTTGTAAAATAAACTGGTGAAGGAAATGGCAAACCACTTCAGTATCTTTGCCAAAAAAAACCCTAAATGGTGTCACAAAGATTGGATATGACCAAAATGACTGAACAACAACATCAATAAGAGATCTGATACTATGTTTAATGTATTATTCAACACTCTTTTAGGTCTTTTCAATTAACCATTTCTCAACTTACCTAAATGTAATATCATCCTATCCACATCTCTCCATTATTCCCATGAAATACATGATTGAATAGGTCAAATATCCAGCTATAATTCATATATATTATATCAATAGCATTTCCCAAATCAACCATTTTAATATAAAAAATGAAATCAAGCTAATTTGGAATGACAGACTTAATTAACCCATAGGTCTCTTAGTGAATGATCCCTTCCTTTCTAAGTGCTCACATGGAAAGATGATGTGTATGATTCATGAGACCTCAGTATCATAGTAGCTGAAAGGAATATGCATATATATGTATGTATATATATATATGTATACATATGTGTGTCTATGTATGTAGGTGTGTGTATATATATATATGTGTATATATATGTATATGTGTGTATATATATATATACAGGGGGCACAGGGTGAGTTGAATATGAAGGGATTATTTCTAAAAAAATAAAATCAAATTAAGGGATAAGAGAGTAATATATTGAGAGAGGGGGAAAGGGAGAGATAGAATGGGGTAAATTATCTCATATAAAAGTGGCAAGAAAAAGCAGTTCTGTAGGAAGGGAAGAGGGGGCAGGTGAAGAAGAATGAGTAAATCTTGCTCTCATCGGATTTGACCTGAGGAGGGAATACCATACACACTCAGTTGTGTATCTTACCCCACAGGAAAGAAAGAGGAAGAAGATAAAAGGGGGGGTGGTGATAGAAGGGAGGGCAGACAGGGGGAGGAGGTAATCAAAAACAAACACTTTTGAAAAGGGACAGGGTCAAGGGAGAAAATTCAATAAAGGGGGATAGGTTAGGAAGGAGCAAAACATAGTTAATCTTTCACAACATGAGTGTTGTGGAAGGGTTTTACATAATGATATGCATGTGGCCTATGTTGAATTGCTTGCCTTCTTAGGGAGGGTGGGCAGGGAGGGAAGAGGGGCGAGAATTTGGAACTCAAATTTTTAAAAACAGATGTTCAAAAACAAAAAAAACAGTTTTTGCATGCAACTAGGAAATAAGATACACAGGCAATGGGGCATAGAAATTTATCTTGCCCTACAAGAGAAGAAGGGAAAGGGGGATGGGAGGGGAGTAGGGTGACAAAAGGGAGGGCTGACTGGGGAATGGGGCAACCAGAATACACACCATCTTGGAGTGGGGGGGAGGGTAGAAATGGGAAGAAAATTCATAATTCAAACTCTTGTGAAAATTGATGATAAAAACTAAATATATTAAATAAAAAAAGAAAGGCATATAATTGATACACAGCAAATTAAGCTGAGCTGGTGGGCAATGTACACAATGACAACAATGTAAAGGTAAACAGAACTGAAGAACATCAGTCCCTAATTCGTGTAGTGTCCAGTAATTTCTAGAGAATTTACTGTGAATAAGCACTCTTGACACAGAAAATGCAAGTTACTGAATGAAGCATATATTGTCAAATATGGCCATCGTGTTGGTTTATTTTGACTATCTGCACATCTTTGCTGCAAAGAAAGTATCTATTTGGTGGGCCGGGTAGTCATTGAGAAATGATAGCAAAATAAAAATGAAGCATCAATGAAAAATTGGTGACACACTAGTGCTCCAAAGAAATGTTTGTTAATGTTACTGGGGAAAAATATGGAGTAGGAGGATGGAAGACTTTGAGCATTATCACATTACAAAACAGGGAAAGATAATGTAGGGGAAATGGGATTCTGAAGAATGCTTGGCATGGGTTCTGACTGAGCTATTTTATCACATGAGAACTTAAAGATCAAACTGGAAATAGAAAAACACATTGAAATGAAAAGGGATAGATTTGCTATTGCTTCTATAGTGCTCTGTTCTCATTAATGCATGCAATATGCTGTCTGCGGAAGTAGAAATTACATTCCAGAAAACAAGGTCATGAAAAGTAATTAGAGCACAAAAAAATGAATGCTGAAGAAATTCATATTGGAGGTCATATAAATGTAAAGACACTGATTTACTTTTGAGATTTTGAAAAGAATGGAAATTTCCAAAAAATTTAAAGATTGTAGACAATATTATTACCAGAAAAGGCAAAAGGGGAGACATCAGAAACTATGGATGAAAATGGCTGCTTTTTTCATCTCTATAAAATCTTTATGAGGAGAGTATTGATGAAATATGATAAACAGGAAAAATTTTTAACATGATTTTCTTTAAGAGAACACATTTTTATGTCACATGACTGACTTAGAGATATACTTAATAGAAAAATCTTGTTTTATATATTGTTTGTGATTATATTAGAGAATTTGACTTGATAGAGCAAAACAACTTTCCCAACTTTGTTCTAATTAGGTGTATTATAAACATATGTGAAAATCATGCAAGATGCAAGATTTGTGATAGATGTAAGCACAGAGATAATTTCCCTGAATAATCCTGTGATATCAAGCAAGATACGTATATGTGAAAGAGAGAGAGAGAGAGAGAGAGAGAGAGAGAGCTCATTCTATTTCTTGTCAGCATGCCTAAATATATTAGAAGATTAAAATCTCAGGAAAAGGCCTAATACCATCTGAATGAAGGCATCAGACTGACTAGATGAAATGCCAAATACATTGCTATTAGTGAGAATATATGTCCCTTTTCTTTACTGTAGACAATTAGTCTACTTATGCCAACTATCCTATATCTTCTTATCTCCTGCAAATTTTTGGCAAATTGATTGATTACCCCTCCCTCTCATCTTCGGACTTTTCTATAACTATTGAATCTTTTCTGCCAGTTTACAACATCAACCAGGTCAATTCTGTTCTATTAAAAACAAAACAAAACAAAAGAAACAAAAAAACAGCAGCAACAGCAATAATAACAACAACTCACTTGACCTTGCCATCCCCTAAATGTGTCATCCTCTATATATTCAAGTTAGTTGTCCTTTTAGCTATCCACTCCTCATCTCTTTTTTATAATCTTGAATGTTTTTTTATGCACAGGGTCTTTTCTTTTCTCTTTGTAGTTTGAATTCCAAATTCTCACCCTGCTCCCCTCATTGAGAAGGCAAAAAATTTTATTTAAGTTATACATGTGCAGTCATGCAAAACATACTTCCACATTAGTCATGTCATGAAAGAAAACACAGACACACCCCCTTCCCCCCCAAAAATACAGAAGAAACTTTGAGTAAAGAAGGAGTATGCTTAGATCTGCATTGAGAGTCCATTAGTTCTTCTTTTGGAAATGGATAACATTTTTCAGAATTTTCTTGCAGCACTGTATTGCTGAGAATAGCTGAGTCATTCACTGTTGATCATTATACAATATTGCTATTACTATGTATAATGTTCTCCTGATTCTGCTCATTTTTCTCTGCATTAGTTCATGTCTTTCTAATTCTTTTTTTTTCCTGAGAGCTTCCTGCTCATCATTTCTTATAGCACAATAATATTCCACCACAATCATGTGCAACCACATGTTCAGTCATTCCCAATTAATGGGCATCCCTTTAATTTCCAGTTCTTGGCTGCTATTAAAAGAGCTGCTATAAATATTTTTTTGTCCATATAGGTCCTTTTCCTTTAAAAAGTCATTGTTAGTGTATAGACCTAGTAGTGACATTTCTTCATGAAAGAGGTTTTCTAGCCCATTGGGCATAGTTCCTAATTGTTCTTTAGAATGGTTGAATCAGTATATAACTTCACCAAACAGTGCATTAGTGTGTCAATTTTTATATATCCACTCCAACATATCATTTTTTCTTATCTGTTATATTGGCCAACCTGATAGATGTGGGATGGTAGCTTATAGTTGTTTTAATTTGCATTTCTTTAATCAATAGTGATTTAAAGCATTTTTAATAATTATAAATAGCTTTGATTACATTGTCTGAAAACAGCCTATTCATATCCTTTCACCATTTATCAATGGAAAAATGGCTCTTAATTTTTATAAATTTAACTCAGTTCTCTACATATTTGAGAAATTAGGTCTTTGTCAGAGAAATTTGCTGCAATTTTTTTCACATTAATGATTACTGCATATTTCCCTCCATTCTATTTTCTCTCTGTTCATCCTACTCTCTCTCCTTTCACCCTGTTCATCCTTAAACATTTTTTGCTTCTGTCTTTTACCTATCCCAATCTGCCCTCCTTTTTGTCAACACTCTCCCCTCCCCACTTTATCTTATTCCCTTCTCCTCCTACTTTCCTGTAGGGTAAGATAGATTTCTGTACTCAGCTGAGTGTGTATGATATTCCCTCTTTGAACCTATTGTTATAAGAGTAAGGTTCACTCACTCACCTCCTCCACCATCTTCCCCACCACTAAATAAACTTTTCACACATATTTTATGTGAGATACTTTCTCATTTTACCACTTTTTTCATACCTCTTTTTCACCTCTTAATTTTATTTTGTTTTAGATAATCATCCCATCATATTCAACTCACATCCTGCTCTTTCTCTATGTATATTCCTTCCAACTGCCCTAATAATGAGAAAGTTTTTAGGAGGTACAAGTATCATTTTTCTATGTAGGAATGTAAACAGTTTGATCTTATTGAAACTCTTATGATTTCTTTTTCCTGTTTATCCTTTTATGCTCCTCTTGAGTTTTGTATTTAAAAATCAAAATTTCTGTAGAGCTCTGGTCTTTTCATAAAAAATGCTTGAAAATCTCCTATTTCATTGAATGTCTATTTCCTCCCCCTGAAGGATTATTCTCTGTTTTGATGGGTAAGTGATTCTTGATTGTAATCCGGGCTCTTTTGCCCTACAGAATATCATATTCCAAGCCCTCTGACCCTCAATGTAGAAACTGCTAAATTTTGTATTATTCTGACTGTGGTTCCATGTTTGAATTGTTTCTTTTTGGCAACTTGCAATATCTTCTCCTTGATCTGGAAGCTCTGGAATTTGGCTATAATATTTCTGGAAGTTTTCATTTTGGGATCTCTTTCAGAAGGTGATCTGTGGATTTTTCAATTTATATTTTACCCTTTGGCTCTAGAATATCAGGGCAGTTTTCTTTGATAATTTCTTGAAAGGTGATGTCTAGGCTCTTTTTTGGTAGTCCAATAATTTTTAAATTGTGTCTCCTGGATTTATTTTCCAGCTCAGTTGTTTTTCCAGTGAGATATTTCACATTTTCTTCTATTTTTTCATTTCGTTGATTGTGTTTTATTATTTCTTTTTTTTATTGCTTTAATTTCCTCTTTATTGGTGCGAATTCAATCTTCACATTTCTTTTTTTTAATTTAAATTTATTTATTTAACATATTTGGTTTTCAGCATTGATTTTCACAACAGTTTGAATTACAAATTTTCTCCCCATTTCTACCCTCCCCCCCACTCCAAGATGGCTTATATTCTGGTTGCCCTGTTCGCCAGTCAGCCCTCCCCTCTATCACCCCTCTCCCCTCTCATCCCCTTTTCCCTTCCTTTCTTGTAGGGCAAGAAGTCGAGCAATTCAACCTAGGCCACACATGTATCATTATGTATAACCCTTCCACAATACTCATGTTGTGAAAGGCTAACTACATTTTGCTCCTTTTCAACCCATCCCGCTTTATTGAATTTTCTCCCTTGACCCTGTCCCCTTTCCAAAGTGTTTGTTTTGATTACCTCCACCCCCATCTGCCCTCCCCTCCATCATCCCCCCCCTTTTATTTTTTTTTTATCTTCCTCCCTCTTCTTTCCTGTGGGGTAAGATACCCAACTGAGTATGTATGGTATTCCCCCTCAGGCCAAATCTGATGAGAGCAAGGTTCACTCATTCCCCCCTCACCTGCCCTCTCCACTCCTCCCACAGAATTGCTTCCTCTTGCCACCTTTATGCGAGAAAATCTACCCCATTCCTTCTCTCCCTATCTCCCTCTCTCAGTATGTTGCTCTCTCATCCCTTAATTTCATTTTATTTCTTTTAGATATCTTACCTTCATCTTCAACTCACCCTGTGTCTGCACTCTCTCTTTTACATATATATAAAACACATATATATATATTCACATACATACACATACATACATATACACATAGATATATACATACATACACATTCACATATATATATATATATATATATACATAAACATATACATATATATGCATATTCCCTTCAACTACCCTAATACTGAGGTCTCATGAATCATACACATCATCTTTCCATGTAGGAATGTAAACAAAACAGTTCAACTTTAGTAAGTCCCTTGCAATTTCCGTTTCTTGATTACCTTTTCATGCTTCTCTTGATTCTTGTGTTTGAAAGTCAAATTTTCTATTCAGTTGTGGTCTTTTCACTGACAAAGCTTGAAAGTCCTCTATTTTATTGAAAATCCATATTTTGCCTTGGAGCATGATACTCAGTTTTGCTGGGTAGGTGATTCTAGGTTTTAATCCTAGCTCCATTGACCTTCGGAATATCACATTCCAAGCCCTTCGATCTCTTAATGTAGAAGCTGCCAGATCTTGGGTTATTCTGATTGGGTTTCCACAATACTCAAATTGTTTCTTTCTTGGTGCTTACAGTATTTTATCCTTGATCTGGGAGCTCTGGAGTTTGGCAGCAATATTCCTAGGAGATTTCTTTTTGGGATCTATTTGAGGAGGCGATCAATGGATTCTTTCAATTTCTATTTTGCCCTGTGGCTCTAGAATATCAGGGCATTTCTCCTCGATAATTTCTTGAAAGATGGTATCTAGGCTCTTTTTTGATCATGGCTTTCAGGTAATCCAATAATTTTTAAATTATCTCTCCTGAATCTATTTTCCAGGTCAGTGGTTTTTCCAAGGAGATATTTCATATTGTCTTCCATTTTTTCATTCCTTTTGTTCTGTTTTATAATATCCTCATTTCTCATCAAGTCACTAGCTTCCACTTGCTCCAATCTAATTTTTAAAGTAGTATTTTCTTCAGTGGTCTTTTGGACCTCCTTTTCCATTTGGCTAATTCTGCCTTTCAAGGCATTCTTCTCCTCATTGGCTTTTTGGAGCTCTTTTGCCATTTGAGTTAGTCTGTTTTTTAAGGTGTTGTTTTCTTCAGTGTATTTTTCAGTATTTTTTTGGGTCTCCTTTAGCAAGTCATTGACTTGTTTTTCATGATTTTCTTGCATCCTTCTCATTTCTCTTCCCAATTTTTCCTCTACTTCTCTAACTTGCTTTTCCAAATCCTTTTTGAGTTCTTCTATGGCCTGGGGCCAGTTCATGTTTTTCTTGGAGGCTTTGGTTGTAGGCTCTATGACTTTGTTGTCTTCTTTAGGCTGTATGTTTTGGTCTTCTTTGTCACCAAAGAAAGAATCCAAAGTCTGAGACTGAATCTGGGTGCGTTTTCACTGCCTGGCCATATTCCCAACCAACGAACTTGACCCTTGAGTTTTTCAGTGGGGTATGACTGCTTGTAGACTAATGAGTTCTATGTTCCACGTTTGGGGGGGAGGTGCCAGCTCTGTCAGACCCGCACTGCTCCTTCCCCAAGAACCCCCAACCCAAACTGGGCTTAGATCTTTGGCAGGCTGTGCACCCCTGCTCTGATCTGCCACTTAATTCCTCCCACCAGGTGGGCCTGGAGCCGGAAGTAACAACAGCTGTAGCTGCCTCACCTCCGCTGCCGGGGCTGGAAGCCGAACCGCGAACTCCTTCCACTCCTGCAGCTTTTCCCACTGACCTTCTCCGCAGTCTTTGGTGTTTGTGGGTCGAGGGGTCTGGTAACTGCCGCAGCTCACATATTCAGTGCGCTAGGGCCCCCTCCGCCCAGCTTCTGGTCTGGATGGTCCATGCCGCTCAGGCTGGGCTCTGCTCCACTCCGTTCCCAGCTCCCAGCTCCGTGTGGAATAGACCTCACCCAGAGACCATCCAGGCTGTCCTGGGCTGGAGCCCTGCTTCCCTCTGCTGTTCTGTGGGTTCTGCCATTCTAGAATTGGTTCAGAGCCATTTTTTATAGGTTTTTGGAGGGACTCGGTAACGGAGCTCACTCTAGTCCCTGCTTACCAGCCGCCATCTTGGCTCCACCCCCTCCATCTTGGCTCCGCCCCCACATTTTCTTCTATTTTTTCATTTCGTTGATTGTGTTTTCTTATTTCTTAATGTCTTATAAAGTTATTAGCTTACATTTCTCCAATTTTATAATTTTTAAGTATTTATTTTCTTCAGTGAGATTTTTGTACCTGCTTTTTCCAGTCGGCCAATTCTGCTTTGCAAGGTACTCTTCTCCTGATTGACTTTTTGTATTTTTTATAATTTGGTGTATTCTGGTTTTTTTAAGGTGATATTTTCTTCAGCATTTTTGTGCTTCCTTTGCCAAGTTGTTGATTCTTCCTTTTTCATGATTTTCTTGTTTCACTCTCATTTGTCTTCCCATTTTTTCCTCTAACTATCTTTCTTATTTTTAAAAATCTTTTTGAGATCTTCCATAGCCTGAGACCAATTCAGATTTTTTTCTAAGGCTTTGGAGGTATCTGTTCTTATTTTTCCAGCCATTTCTTGATTTTTAACTCTATGATAAAGTGAGGTTGTGCTTCTGGGGTGGATGACACATTTTCCCAACCTTCAGGGTTTTCATGCAGCTCTTTTCAGAGCTAGTTTTGGGGGCCTGTAAGCTTTTAATTCTTCCAAGGTCATATAATCTAAAGAGAGGTGTGTTTACTACATTTTTGACCTTTTCTTGGGTTGTGAATTACCCAAGCACTCTTTTCTGCCCTGAAACTGTGACCAGAGTCCCCACTCCCATGCAGCCACAAGCTTTGGTTTGCTCTTGGTCCTCCTTATCCTGGGACTGCCATCCTGGACTGAGACCTAAATATGATTATGAGCAATGTAACAGAGTCCTGTCCTCAGTGCCAGTGAAAGAACCCTTATAATCTTCTTCTGAGGAGTTCTCCTACCCCCTTATCACCTGTGGGCTCAGAGCTCTGGAAGTAGCTGCTACTGCTGATGATTCAGTAGTTCCCAAGGGCTGTTCCTGGTTTGCTGGGGCCCATTCTGCACTGGCACAGCCTGCACTGCACTGTGCTCTACTCTCATTGCCATGAAAACTCACCTTTCCTGCTGACCTTCCAAATTGTCTTGGGCTGGAAATTTCTTTCACACCATTCTTTCGTGAGTTCTGCTGCTCCAAAATTTGTTTTGAGGCATTATTTTAAATGTATTTTGAAGGGACTTGGGGAGACCTCAGGTGGGCACCTTTTTTCCCCCTTCTCCCTCTTGGTTCTACCTCATCCAGAGGGTCCTTTATTGAATAGTTTTTAGGTAACTCTGCAATTCCATTAAGATATCATCATTTATCTCCATTCCTTTTCACAGTCAAACTCATTAGAAAAGTTTCCTACTTAATTTCGGTCTTGTTTACATATTAAAAGAGAATCACTGTCACTACCCTTATACTTAATACCTTATAATTATATATTGAATCCATTAATTAATTTATAGATTGACTAGAGGTATCTTTTCCCTTTCTTAGTTATTTTACATTATTTCCAACAAAAGTCATAAATAAAATATTATCTCAATTAGAAAAATCCCTAATGTTTATACAGAAGTTTAGCCTTTTACCCCAATTTTAAATTTTTTGTATTTCTATCTAACTCCTCTCTTCTTTCACCCTCTTTTCTCAATGCAAAGATTATATAGATATACAATGTTTGATGAGAAACAACATATTTTTTATATAAAGCAAATCAAGTTAAAGGAAGCAACTTAGGCTAAAAGACAACAACAACAAAAACCACACACATGTATATGTATATATATGTATGTATATATATGTGTGTGTGTGTGTATATATACACACACACACACATATATATACATGTTTGTATGTATGTGTGTATATAACAGAGTTTGATACTAGGCAGGCACTGGGGGAGGAAGTTGGGGAAAATAAAATTCCCATATTTTTCTTCAGACTTTGAATGAGCCAATATTATGGAAGTATAATATCCACATTCTTTGGTCAAAGATGCCTGCAGGAACCAATACTCCACCACCATCTCTACCTTTTATGGCATAACTCCAATATCTATCCTTGTCTCTGGGTATTTCCTTTCCTCTCTCTTTCTATAGCTACCTTTCTTTTTTTCCTCTGTCTCTGTTTCTGTTTCCCTGTCTCTTTCTTTCTGTACGTTCCTCCATTTTCCCGCTGGCTACCACCTCTCCCTCCAGTATAGCACATTAAATCATTAGATTTATATCCAGAGGGGATCATACTACCTCCCTGACAACACTGCTGCTCAGTTCATGTAGTTCCAGCTCCTTTTGGTCAGTTTTATCTCTCACAGTCCTGTCTGTCTTTTTCACACTCCATAGGGTGATTCTCTGGGTCAAATATCTCTCAAGTGCTTATATCTTCTCAGAGGTAAGAGGGAAAGTTTGTTCTTCTGAACTATAAAATTCAGGAAGCCTAATAAGTTCTCCAACCTCTATTACTTCAAGATTGGGATGCCAGTAATGCCTTTTTAGAATGAAGTCACCTAACTAGGATATACAATAAAGACAAAGTTCAACAAACAGAGCTGTGCAAGGTGAGCATGGTAGGAATGGGAAGCAACTTGTGAAATTCATAGGGGTACTTCATGGCAAAATGTCTGAATGAGACCATGAATTAGTTTTGAACATCTAAAAATTCACATTTTTTTAAAGTAACAAAAAATTTTAAAAGGGCAAAGTTAGGAGATTTTTGCATTGCCATTTAGTGTTTCTCCATTGCACTAGGAGCTTTTCATTGTGTAGTTCCTCATTTGTGTAGTTCCTCATTTGTCCTGCTACATTTTTTGAGGAATTTTAATGAATGACATGGAAGAGAAAATAGCAAAAAACATTATTTCAGAAAAGAGGGCTGAAATAAATGTAACTAGAACATCAGAAAAGAGAATGGGATGATCAAAAATATAGTCGAAAGGCCTACAAAAAGTTTTGAAGGAAGGGGAAAAGAATCAAAGAAGAGCTCTTTAAAAAAATCTCAAAAAGATAATTGATGATTTGGAACATAAACTAGAAAACCTCAGCAAAATAGTCAGCATTCTTCAAAATGAAGAAGACAGCTCAAAGAATTGAGGGTAAAGCCATATTTATCAAATAATAGTCAAAGATTTTATCTGTGTTACATCGTGCAAGGTATTTGTTCTGCTTGAACCTCATTTCCTTTTTTTTTAATAAAATGATGATTTTGAACTACATGGGCTTTGAAGTCCCTTCTAGTCCTATATGTGATGCTATAATAGGAAGATTAAAAGAATAGATAAGGTCTTTACAACAACTTTTTTTCAAATGACCTAGAAAACAAGACTCAAAAATCTAAGTAAAGAATTACGGAATTTTAAATTTAGGAAGTATTTTAGGGGCCATCTAGCCCAACTCATGCCTCAAAGAAATATTCAGTACACTATTACCTACCTAATGAATACCCATCTAAACTCTACTTGGAGATCTCCAATTAGATGGAAAGCCACAATACCTACTCCACTTTTGGACAGTTCTAATTGTTATGTTGGTTTTTTTTTTTGTTGTTGTTGTTTTTGTTTTTCCTAGACACAAGGCTGAATGGTATTTTTGCAACTTCTACTTATTGCTCTTGCTTCTGCTCTCTTGTAACAAACAGAATATTTTTAACTCTTGTTCCCTATGACAGTCCTTCCAGTATTTTAAAGCAAGAATTCATGCACCTCACTTTTTTCATTTTGTTTTTCCCTATTTCTGTAACCTTTATTTTTTTCATTTTTAATATTTTACACTCAAATACAAAGTGAGAAAAAAAACATTTTCCTGTACACAACAGACCATAAAAGATTATTCAATATAAAACAATATAGTTCCATTTCCAGAAAACCTCTATACAAAATGCTACGCATTGTTTTCTAAGCTCCCAACATTTCTTTGCTTCTTTGTTGGTTTTCTTTTGTTCTTTACTATGCACTTTTATTTTTCCCCTTCCCCCTAAAGAAGACTACAATTAAGCATGGATATCTATGCATATGCATAGATATCTAAAAATGTATACATGCTTACATACATACACACACTCAAACACATATATGTAAGACCATACTATGTTTATTTCCTCCTATCATCTGTTTCTCTAAAGGTGGATTCCACCTTCTTTCATAAATTCAAGTCTTTCAATTCCTTTCTAAATCAACTAGGTTATCATTTCCTACACCACAGCAACATTCCTTTCTGGAATCAAAAAGTATCTTCCTTTATTGGATCTTTGAAGTTAATTTGGGTGTTTATAATAGTCAGAATAACTTGGTTCCTCAAAATTGTTCTTCAAACAATACTACTGTTACTCTATACAGTGTTCTTTTGTTTTAGCTCGTTTAGCTCCTCATTATCTCCAAGCTTACCTGAAATCATTGAGGTCATCATTTCTTATAGTAGAGTAATATTCCATCATGTCCATATACCACAATTTGTTTATCCATCCCCAATTGACAGGCATCTCCACCATTTCTAGTTCTTTGCCACCACAGAGAAATGTTATAATATTTTAAAAGTGTAGGTTCTTTTCCTTTTCCCCAATTCTCTTGGGAAACAGACATGATAGTGATATGGCTGCATCAAAGGGTATAGGCATTTTAATCATTCTTGGGGCACAATTCCAAATGTCTCTCCAGAATGGTTGGATCAGTTGAAAGATCCACCAACAGTAAGTTAAGGTTCCAATTTTTCCACATCTCCTCCAACGTTTGTCACTTTCTTCTTCTATCAATTTTAGCCAATCTGATAGGTACAACATGATATCTCAAGGTTGTTTTCATTTGCATTTCTCTAATCAATAATTATTTAGAGCATTTTTTCACGTGACTAAAATTGTTTTATTTTCTTCTTAAGAGAACTGCCTGTTCATATCCTTTGACTGTTTATCAATTGGGAAATGACTTGAATTCTTATACCTCTGAGAAAATTCTTTATACATTTGAAACGTGAGACCTTTATCTGAGAAACTGTCTTTAAAATTTCCCCCAGTTTTTTGCTTTTCTTCTGATCTTGGTGACATTTTATTTGTACAAATCCTTTTTTTTAAATTTAATGTAATCAAAATTATCCATTTTACCTCTCACAATGCTTTCTTTTGTTTGTTCATAAATCATTCATTCATCCATAAGTCTGATAGGTAATATGTTCCATGTTCTTCAAGTTTTCCTGTAATATCTCTCTTTATATCTAGGTTATGTGCCCATTTTGGCCTTATCTTAGTAAATGGTGTAAGATGTTGGCGTATGCCCAATTTCTATCAGACTGCCTTCCAACTTTCCCTACATTTTTTTTTACCAAATATTAAATTCTTATCCCCAAAACTTAAGTGTTTACACTTGTCAAACACTGAAAACATACACCTCACTTTTAAAAGTCTTACCATGATTAAAATCTTTCATGTATTTCAACCAAGTCCAGAAACATTTGAATAAGAAGTTATGGTACAGATTATCAAAGAGGATGCTTTTAAAGATAAACTTGAAGGTTCCATAATGGTTCCATAAACAATGAAATAATATCAATAATAAACATGTATTCATCAAGTGGTAAAGCATCCAAATTATTAAAGAAGTTAAGTGAGTTAAGGGTTAATGATGAAACAAGTGATAGAGAGCATTACAGAATGTAAAACAACTAATTTTGATTATATTAAATTAATAAGTTTTTGCACAACAAAACCAATGCACCCAAGATTAGAAGGAAAGCAGGAAGTGGGGAAAGAATCTTTACAGCACGAGTCTCTGATAAAAACCTCATTTCCCAAATACATAGAGAGCTGAGTCAAATTGATAAGAATATAAGCCCCTCCCTAAATTACAAATGGTCAAAGGATATGAAAAGGCAGTTTTCAGATGAAAAAAATTAAAGCTATCTATAGGCATATAAAGAAGTGCTCTAAATCACTTTTGATTTGAGAAATGTAAATTAAAACAACTTTGAGGTACCACCTCACACCTATCAGATTGACTAATATATGACAAAAAAGGAAAATAATGATTGTTGGAGAGGATGTGGGAAAATAGAGACTGTTACACTGTTGGTCAGATTGTGAACTGATCCAACTATTCTGGAGAGCAATTTGAAACTATGGCCAAAGGGCAACCAACTTGTGCATACTCTTTGATCCAGCAATATCACTACTGTGTCTGTATCCCAAAGAGACTTTAACAAAGGGAAAAGGATCTACATGTGCAAAATATTTATAGCAACTCTTTCTATGATGGCAAAATATTGGATATTGATGGGATGCCCATCAATTGGGGAATGTCTGAACAAGCTGTGGTTTAGGAATGTAATGGGACACTATTGTGTAATAAGAAATGATGAATAAGCAGATTTCAGAAAATCCTGGAAAGACTTGTATGAGCTGATGCAAAGTGAAATGAGTAGAATCAAGATAATATTTTACACAGTATCAGCAACATTGTATAATGATCAACTCCAAATGACAGCTCTTCTCAGCAGCACAATGATTCAAGACAACTACAAAGGACTCACAAAGGAAAATAATATTCACATTCAGATAAAGAACTGTTGGACTACGAATGCAGATTGAAGTATACTTTTTTCACTTATTTTATTCTTTTTTGTCTTTTTCCCTTTTGATCTGTTTCTTCTGTCATAACTGTGGCATGGAAAGATATTTACATAATAGCACATGTATAGCCTATATCAAATTGTCTACTATTTTAGGAAGAGGAGAGGGGAAGAAGGGAAGGAGAACAATTTGGAACTCAAAATTTTGTAAAAATGAATGCAAATTTTATATTTAAATGGGGGAAAAATAAAATGCTATCAAGAAAAACAAACAAAGATCATAGCAACTGGTCCTGTCACTTTCCAGCAAATAGAGGAAGATGAAAGGGAAGCAGTATCAGATTTTGTAGTCTTGGGCTCAAAGATCACCTCAGATGGCTGTGAAATTAAAAGATGCTTACTTCTTGGAAGGAAAGCTATGGGAAAACCTGCATAGTATACTAAAAAGCAGAGATGTCATCTTGCATATGAAGATCTGTATAGTCAAAACTATGTTTTTTCCAGTTGCAATGTGTGGCTGTGAGAACTGAACTATAAGGAAAGCTGGGTATCTCAGAATTGATGCTTTCATATTGTGGTGCAGAACATTTTTTTTAGTGTCCCTTGGACAGCAGGGAGATCAAATTAGTCTATACTTTAAAAAGATTTAACTCAGACTATTCACTGGAAGGTCAAATACCAAAGCTGAAGTTTAAGTACTTTGGTCACATAATAAGAAGACATTGGAAAAAACCCTGATATTGGGGAAGATTGAAGGCAAAAGAAGAACGGCGCAGCAGTAGATGAGATGGATAAATAGTGTCATGGAAGCAATGAACTATGAGCATGGACAGACTTTGGGACATAGGGGAGGATAGAAAGGCCTGGTGTGCTACAGTTCATGGTGTTAAAAAGAATTGGACACAACTGAATGAATGAACAATAATAACAAAGTATATATACACACTATACATACACACACATAATACATATACATGTATCCATACATATACATATATACATATATGTGTGTATATATGTACATATATACATATATATACATATATATATTATCAATGTATCTTTGTATCTATCTGTCTCTACCTATCCATATTACATTTTGCTGTGACTAGGTTGGGTTTTATAGCAGGAATTTAATTATGTAATTCCTGTGTGGGTTTGGGTAGGTTAATTTCCAGATATATAATGCATTAAAAAAGAAAAAAAAATTCTTTCTATTTCTCCAGACTTTTATTAGTAATGTATAGACTATATTCTGATTTTTTTTAATATTTGAACTTAATAGAATTTATTATCTCGACTCGGTTCTTTAATAAAATCATCAGATCATTGACATATAGAAACAATTTCAGCTTGGCATTCTTTCTGTATGCCTAATCTTAATGGGGAGAAGTTTTAATGTTTGCTGTCACAACTAGTTCTAAAGCTTGACTTTGGATTATATTAAAGAAAATTCCATTTGTTGCTATTAATATTGAAGGGCTCTGAATTATTTCTAAAGATTTTTCTGCATTCATGAATATGATTTTCGATTTGTATTACTTTGTTATTAAAATGATGTTTTTGTTCATACTTTAATAAATCTAAATACTATCATGAAGGGACCATTAATTTGGCATAACTTTCTGTGAAAACTGGAAAGCATTATTGCAAAATTAGATTTAGATCAGCATCTTATACAAAAAGGTACAATAAATGTAAATGAATGATTTATCTGGATATAAAAATCACACCATAAAAACTAAAGGTGGATAAAAAGCTATATTTTCCATAATTATAAATATAGAAATATTTCAAACTTAACAAACATTGATAAATATAAAATAAAAAGACAATACTGATTATGTAAATTTAAATTATTCTTTTCATGAGCAAAATCAATGCACCCAGACTAATAGCAAACATAATAGGTTTAGGCCAAATCTTTGCTTCATGTATCTCAGATGAAATATGGCATGACATAGTAGAATGGACGTTCAACTTGTAGTCTGAATGACCTGAATTCAAATCTTGACTCTTAAAATTACTAGTTTGGTGAATCTGAGCAATTCGTTTAACCCTTATGACTCTCAGTTGTACCCCTGCATTCAGGTCATCATCTCCATTCCCATACCCCACTCTATGCCCACAAGAACTTTATACTTACTGCCCCCAATCCCTAGTGTCTTGTTGGGAATATTTGTCTCATCTTGCTGGAAACTACTACTTCTGAGCCATCTCCACATGATGCCAGTGCCTGCTCTTCTCTACTTTCTCCTTTCCAGCTCTCTTTTAAATGTTGTTTTGTCCTTCTAGAATGTAAGATCCCTGAGCACAAGGGTTGTCTTCCATGCTTTTATTTGTGTCATCAGCTAAAGTGCTTGGCATAAGTAAGCATCTAACAAAAGCATATTTTACCCTTTTCCTCCTCCTCTTCTTCTCTCTGCCTCTTTCCATCTATCTGTCTCTCTCTTTTTTCTCATCTCTAAAGTGAGAGGATCCAAATACATGGCCTTATAGTTCTATCTATCTCTAACTCTAAATCTGTGATTTTATGGAGAAGTCTGATATCCAAAAATCTAAAGGAAATTAAGAAAACTTTATAAGATCCGGCCCCCAAACAAAAAAAGTTGAAAGAATATGAAAAATGATCCATCCTCCAAACAAAAAGTATTGAAAGAATATGAAAAGTGATCCATCCCCCAAACAAAAAGTGTTGAAAGAATACGAAAAATAGTTTTCAAATGAAAAATGCAAACTATGAACAGTGATCACTAATTAATAAAGGAAAGGTAAATTGCAATAACTTTTCACAACCCCCAAATTGGGAAAGATAGAAATATTGGATAAATTCTGGGAAGGCAGAGACACTAATACCCTGTTGATTGATTTTTAAGTGGCTCAAGTGTTCTGAAAAACAAAATAGAATTCTGTGAAAAAAGTTAAAGCATTTACACCCTCCGATCCAAAAATTCAGTACTAAATTTATAGCTCTCAGTGGTTAAAGACAGAAGGTTACTATATATGTCATAATAGTCACAGTAGCATTATTTCTGGTAGCAAAAAGCTGGAAACAAACTATACATCTAAATTTTGGAGAACGACTAACAAATCTGGTCTATGAATTATCAAAGAAAAATAATACTTTACTTAGCATGTCTGGCCTAGGTCTGCCAGAAATTTGAGCACAAACTGTTAAAATTCAATTTGGGATTAATAATCTGCTGTATCAAATGGACAGACTGTCACTTGATAACCACTTGATTCCTTCCTTTACTACTCTCTTACGTGTTCTGGAGGATTCAGAATCTCCTTTGTAGGAATGCCCTCATCCCTATAGAAAGGGAAAGATAATGATTTTAAATAGGAAAGAGGTATTTGTGGGAGGTTCTAAGTCTAATTACCACCTGTATCCATTTTCCATATGATCTTAGTTTTTGTTTGTTTTGTTGTATTTTGTTGTTGTTCTTTATATTCTTATAGAGAAAAAAGTCTAAAAATAATTTGGGACTGGAAAAGTAGTATATAAATATTTTTAGCTTAAACAGAATATAATGAAAGGTTTCTAAACTATAAAAAATGACAAATATGAATAAGCAATCACAACATAACAAGACTTTCATGAACTCATGCAACTTGAAGATTACAGAACCAAAAGAACATTATCTAAAATTACTACATTAATGTAAATTATGACAACACTAAAAGACAATAGAATATAGGTCAAATATAATGGCCAATGATGGTTTCAAACATACTTCCCTGTTTTGATTAAAAAACCAAAGTATGAGTAGAAAATTACATGTAGCTTCAATCACAATCACTGTATTAGGTGGTTGATTGTTTATGGGAAGGTCGCATGAGCAGAGGTCATTATGATGAGATCAATGTGTCAAAACAATATGCATCAATATTACAAAAATCAAAATATAAAGTTAATGGAAACAACATCCCAGGGAGAAAATGAATAGGTCCTTTGATTTGCTATCTGTGAACAGTGATGTAGGGTGTGTTCAGGGAAGACTAGTACAACTGGTGTGAAGGCTGCCAAACCTTTTTCAAGGCTGCCTTCTACCTTTAATGTCCACTTGCTGCATCTAACATTTGCATGTGGCCCCAAAAAGCTGTATCATGTGCAGAAGCCACACTCTGGTAAAACATTTCAGCAGACAGGCTAAACCAGCTTGAGGGTAACTGAAGACTCTCAAACCCATCAGTAAGTTAGGGTGGTGTCTACCCCAAGCATGTGAAGACTTCCACTAGAGGAATGGGTGGATAAGAACAATTTGTTTCAACAGTCATGCAGGCAGCTGAAGTAGGCTCAGTGGAGCACTTAGAGCTTGGTTAGACATCGAAGATGCCAAGGTCATCTACTGCATCTCAAGCCATTGCCAGCCATCTTGACTCTGTCCTGCCACTGGACTATGATGACTCTGGACGAGAGAGTGAGGGTGATGACTTTGAGCAACTCTGCCTCAGTTAAATCAATTTACACATGAATCAAATGACATTCATACCATTTTACCATTTTTACCTATCTCAAAGTCCTGTGGTTACAGGAAAGTGATGAAGAAGCAGGTGTAGATACACTGGGAGCTATAGTCACAACCCTCCACACAGGGGACCCAGGCTATAGGGTCATCTCCTCACTGGAAGCAGAAGTAGGATGTCGGAGCCTTCTGGGTGCCTGAACAGCCTTTTAAAGACCATGCTGCTCACTTCCTGGTGTGAAGAAGAGGCTAGAAAATGTGCCCTAAACATTGTCTGCTTAACCAACCCTGGCATAATTACTACAGCAGGTGGGATCCCACCCTGTGGTCAAAGCACACACAAAAATAATGTACAGAAATTTCTGCAAACATGATTCCATTCACCATTGGCACACGAAATATGTGCACACTTATAGACAACACAAAATCCAATAGACCTGAAAGATGAATGGCTATTATTGTGAGAGAACTCAGCAGGTATCTCATCCAAATAGCAGCCCTGAGTGAAACAAGGATGGCAAATGAAGGCCAGCTCACTGAAGTTTTTTCTGTTTTTCTAGAGTGGCTGTAGTAAAGAGGAATGCCATGAAGCTGGTGTAGGTTTTGCAATCAAAACTAATCTAGTCAACAAGCTTGTATGCCTGTCAAAAGAAGTGAATGATAGGCTCATGACAATGTGATTGCCATGTGCAGTGAAATATCATGCCACCATCATCAGTGACTATGCTCCCACCATGGTGAATCCTGATGAGGTCAAAAAAATGTTATGAAGACCTGGAGACCCTTATCATCAATGTGCCAAAAGAGGACAAGCTTATAATTCTCAGTGACTTTAATGCTAGAATGGGCTAAAACTACCAGTCTTGGCAGAGAGTCCAAGGGAGCAATAGCATTGGAAACAACAGCAGCAATGGTCACTTACTACTGAAGACATATATCTCATGACTTTCTCATCACCAGCACTGTTTTCCATTTACCTAAATGCAATAAAAATTCACGGATGCACCCTCGCAGCGAGCATTGATGTTTAATAGACTATGTGATTATAAGTAGAAGAGAAAGACAGGATATGAGAGTGATGAAGGCAATGTGTAGGGCAGAGTGCTAGACTGATCATAGACTTATCCTCTCCAAGCTAAATGTTCACATTCAACAAAATTGGTGGCCCCAAGGCAAGATGACTACCAGAAGAATTAATGTCAACAGATTAGAGCTTTTCTCTGAGCAGGAAGATTGTTGCTAATTTGGAGAGAAACTCAAAAAAATATTGGAGTCAATACACAGTTGGCAACAGTGGAGCAGAAAAGGAGTGTGCAGCTTTCAGAGGTCTGGTATATAGTGTTGTACTTGCTCATTTGGGTCAGAACACTTGTAAACATCAAGAGTGGTGTGATGAAAATGGTGGGGAAATTCAGAAGTGGCTAAATGAAAAATGTGAACTCCACAGGGTTTACTAGCAGGATAGTTCATCCATCTTTAAGAAGGCAGTATTTAATTCCATCAAAAGTAAAGTACAAGCAAAGCTTAGAGAAATGTAGGATTCTTGGCTCAGTAAGAAGGCAGATGAAATTCAGTTTTATGCTGATAGTAACAATCCAATGTGCTTTTTATGATGCCCTAAAGCAATTTATGGGGAAAGACTTATGGTGCATCTCACCTACTCAGAACTGATGGAGCCACAACGATTAGTGGTAAGGACTTAATCCTAGAGAGATGGGATGAATACTTCCATAGTGTCCTCCACAGACCATCATCAATCAATGCTGAAGTCATTGACTGTTTGCCTTAAGTTGAAGTCAATCTTCACTAGCTGAAGTTGCAGCTGAAAAGGAGGTTTTGAATGCAATTAGGCTCTTTTTGTATGGCAAAGTACCTGGTGCTGATTCTATTACAGCTGAGATTTAGAAGGTTGCTCATACAAAAGCTGACTGAAATTTTCCACATTGTATGGCAAGAGGAGGTTATCCCCCAGGAGTTCAAGGATGCCTCCATTGTCCATCCCTATAAGGGTAAAGAAAATAGATTTTCCTGTGACAATCATGAGGGAGGGTCTCTCTCTTAGTAATTGTTGGCAAGATTCTTGCCAGATTTCTCCTTAATAGGCTGATCTTTCACCTGGAAGATGGTCATCTACCTGAGAGCCAAGGTGGCTTCAGAAAGAGCTGAAGAATGGTTGATATGATGTTTGCTTGCCAAACAACTCCAGGACAAGTGCCAAGAGCAGAACAGAGGTCTGTGCAAAAAGTTTGTAGATCTGACCAAGGCCTTTTACACTGTCAGTCATGAGGACTTATGGAAAATTATGTCAAAATTTGGTTGCCCAGAAAAGCTTATCAGAATTATACATCTATTTCATGGTGGTATGCTTGCTGGGTTCTGGATAATGGACAATAATCTCATGCTTTCACAGTCACTAGTGGAGTGAAACATGGCTGTGTGCTTGTTTCCAAGCTTTTTAGCATGATGTTTTCAGCCATGTTGTCAAATGCCTTCAATGAAGATAAATACAGCATCAAGGTCAGCTACCTTCTCATGATAAATTCTTCAACTTGAAAAAGCTACAAGCCAAGACAAAAGTGGAGGGAGTGTTGTTGCATGACTTTCTGTTTGTAGATAATTGTGCAATCAATGCTGCCTCTGAAGTGAAAATGAAACAAAATAGGGATCAATTCTCTGCTGCTTGTGCTAATTTTGGTTTTAACGAATAACACCAAGAAAACAAAGGTGCTCCATCAGCCACCACCACACCATCCATACATGTAACCATTGTCTACAGTAATTGAGAGGTTTTGAATGCTGTAGATAAGTTCACTTACCTTGGTAGTATACTTTCCAGGGATGTACACAGTAATAACGAGGTTGACTCCTGCATTGCCAGAGCTAGCTCAGTGTTTGGGAGGCTCTGAAGGAAAGTGTGGGAGAGAAAAGGTATTAGAATAACTACCAGATTGAAGGTCTGCAGGGCTATTGTGCTGAGCTCGTTGTCATATACCTATGAAACTTGGACAGTATACAAGTACCATGCCAGGAAACTGAATTGCTTCTTTTTGGTCTCAGGAAGATTCTAAGGATTACCTGGCAGGATAAGATACCAGACACTGAGGTCCTCTATTGAACTAAACTGCCAAGTATTCAAACTCTACTGAGAGAGGGCAACTCTAATGGACTGGCCCCATTGTTCAAATGTAAAATGTATGATCGCCAAAAAGACTATTTTGTGGAGAACTCACGCAGGGCAAGGGCTCACATGGTGGTCAGAAGAAGCAATACAAGGAAACTCTCTTGGTCTCTCTGAAGAACTTTGGAATTGATTGTGTGACATAGGAGACACTGGCACAGGACTTCTCAACATGGTGTGCCCACATCAGAGAAGGTGCTATGCCCTATGAGCAAAACAGAACTGAAGTAGCTCAAAAGAAATGTGAGATGTGCAAATTTAGAGAATCCGTCTAAAATGTTCACATGAACTATTTGTGTGTGACCTGTGGTAGAATATTCTGAGCTCACATTGGTTTGATCAGCCACAGATGAACACACTGAAACCTGACTCTAGCATGGTGATGTCCTTTTGATCCTCTTTGAAAATGAAGGACAGTCAACAAGTTTGTGAATAGGACTGAAGCACCTCCATTTGTATTAGATATTTTAAATGTAAATACTGTCCTTCCCCCCAAAACAATAAACAGCAGCAAAAAAGGGTAACAAAATCTGTGATAAGAAGGATAATACTGAGAAATTAAAGGATGCATTTTTTTAACAATCAGAAAAGCAACTGCACATTATAATAACTGCTTTTTCAGGGTTCAAAGAAAATATATTACATTGATAACTTATTAAAATGTACAGAAATGGATAAGGGCAGAAAGAAATCAAGCAACTTTATACTGTGCTTTATAATTTCCTTTGCAGTATAATTTAGAAAATATTTTACTATGTGTTACTTCTATTTAGTAACCTGGCAGAAATCTTTATGTACAAGGGATCTGATGTCACTGACAACTAGTGAGGAACGAGGACTGGCAAGTAAGTTTAAGAGCATTGGGAATAATTGTGGCACTACAACTTCCACAGCTCTTCCAACTATAGACCACAGTTCTGCTGCCAGCCTACACCTTGTTGTTGCTGTCCCATTGTACATGGAGTTACCCTTACAGAGATTTCATCTGGGAACTGCACAGAAGATAAAATTGTCACCATAAAAATCCTGGATACTGTTAAATGATTCACATCAGATAAGTACATGTTATTATGAATGGAAATGCCATTAAAAAAGATATGACCTTACATATTGATGCTGCATATTAAAGACCACCGGATCCTTCCTTGTTACTTGTATTTTAAAAAATCCATATAAGGGGAAACCTTGTATAAGAAATAATCTATAAATGAGAAAACTGTTTTAAAACATGAGCTTCTTGAGGTAGGGGCTCTTTAATTTTTATTTTTATTTCCCCAGTGTATAATACAATGCTTGGTACAAAATCATCATTTAATGAAAACTTTTAGATTCATTCATTCACTTAGCTCCATCCCCGTCTACTTACCTAGATGGATATTGACTTATTCTCCTCTATATTGAGCACTGTTCATTTAACAGGGTTTGTCATCAATGAGTTCCTCCACAGGGCTCAAGGCTTTCCCAGCCTAACTATGGCAGCCCATTCAGGACTCCACTCTATATTGAGTGTTCCCACTGTTCTGGTATCACCTCAAAAGTCAGGATCCTTGAACCATAGCCTTCAAATACTAACATACTCTCTACTTTTAATGAGTTCCTAAGAAAACAAATGGTCTCTCTCCTACACATTCTCTTCAATTTTTGACAATTTATCAAATTCAAGAGATGATCATAGTTAAAACATTTATTTCTAACTATTCTCCATGAAATGAAGATTCTCATAAATAAAAATTCAGTGGCATGGCAACTGCATAACAATAATCAAGGACATATACTTGATGGAAGAAAAAACGGGGAAAAAAGCTTAGAGGTTTGGGTATATGATCAGCTGGATAGAGTCTGAGGAATTCTAGAAGTGCCTTAGCCTGCTCATCACCTCTGACTCCTTCTTTGCTTCTCACTACTACATTTATCTTCAAGAAAGTAGATCCAAGGGTAGTAAGTATTCTCTGCCTATTTATCTTGGTAACTTAATACCTCTTTCTGCCTGCAGCTATATACATTAACGTTTTAGGTAAAATCTATAGGCTGATCAATCTTCTGCGTGAGCTGTAACACCAATCTGTCATGTACTGTAACTCACTCTTTTTCCTCATCCACATTTCCCCAAACCTGCATTTATTTTGTCAGACGATTCTGCCAATGTGCTGCATGGCAAAGGACCACTCATATGTTAGCTATGCTTATTAGCAACTTTTTAAGATTCGCCATGAACTTCTCCTTGATGGATGGCTACATTAATGTAAATGCAGCATGACTTATAAATCTCTGGGCACTACAATCTCAAGAGAGAAAATCCTGTCTTTCTCTTAGCCACAAGATGAAACTTCAGTTACAAAACTGGATATATCATATTGTAACCAAAAATTGCACAAAACAAGCAATAATAGAACATTGTATCAGAACTTTGAATAGAAGCTGACATATTACACATTTCCCTATCTCCCTGGGAAAGGCTTATTGATAAAATGATCTTTTAAAAAGTCTAATAATAGAATTCCTTTAGGGATAGAATTCCTGTAGAATATAGAAAGTTGAGCACAGAGCATAAAGACCTTGATCAGTCTAAAACACAGCTCATCTAAATAATCCATAAATATTAGATCTGTAACTCAAATGCCTCAAAGGTCTGCGGCAGTTTAGATTAACGTAGTTTCAAGCATTCCTGATTCATTATTATTGTTGTTATTATTACATTAAATTAATTAAACCTCAATAAAATATTATTGGTATTAATAATAACTCACTGCAATGATTCAGGAATCTGTGATATCAAGTGCATGCTTATTTTCTCCCTTCTACACATTGCTGCAGATAGTTTGTAAGCCCTCCCCATCTTAGAAATTGCTCTTCAGAGTGTGCTGGGGGAGAAAAACATCGTTAATATGTGGCCCACTTTCTGGTTCCTTTGCATAGTTTGGATCCCATCCCTAGGAAGCACTCCTGCCTTACTTTTGTCTCTTAGCTTTCTTCAAGGCTCAGATGATTTCCTACCTGCTCCTTAAGGGCTTTCTCAGTCTCCCCAGATTTTAATGCCATCCCTCCCTAATTGCTTTGTATTTACATGTACTTTGTCTATGAATGTAGTTATAAACTTACCTATACACATCCTTCCCTCCAACCCTCACCAAGTAGAAAGTAAGCTTTTCAAGGGAAAGGATTGTATCATTTTGATTTTATATAGCCAATGCCTAGCACAGTGCTTTAGGAGGCACATAAATATTGGTGGAGTGGTGATGAGCCTCTCTAAATTGATCAAGGATGTTCCTTATGATAGAAAAGACACATAGTCTATTAAAAGACTTGCACTTGATATCATTCTTACTTGATGGTACTTGAAAAGTTTGTGTGTGTTGTCCTAAGAAGTACCTTAGTGATACCTACCGTGTCATTTATATAGTATTATTTTACAAAAGCAATTGATATTAATGTTATGATTTGATCATCATAATGACTCTCAAGCACAAATGTTATTGTTTCTCTTTTATGGACGAAGAAATGAAATAAAAGTTAAGTGACTTTCTTTAAAATTACATAGTGTGTGATCAATCCATCACATTTTAAAGTATTGCTATGTACCAGGCACATGTACTAAGCCATGGGAACACACAAATAAAAATGAAACAACTTCTGCTCTCAAGGGACTTAAACTCTTACAAGGAGGACAACACTTGCACAAATAAATATCAGTGTATTTGTGCACATACACAAACATACACACACATATATGTATATATATATACACACAGTCGTTTATACAAACACATATGTGCATTGTTTTTGTACATGCACATAAATAAATGCATATATACATGCATGCGCATATATGTACATGGATATGTATATGTAATACTCAAAATAGTATTTTATGTTTAGAAAGGAGTGAACTGGTTGCTAAATGGACCGTGGGGTGGTCAGGGAAGACCTCATATAGAAGGGGGGATATAAGTAGATCCTTGAAGAAAAACCAGGGATTTAAATAGTTTGAAGTGAAGACAAAGTCCATTCCAGGGGTAGGAGAAAGCCATTGCAAAGATGAAGCATGTTTTGTGGAGAAAATATCAAGTAGCCCAGCATGGCTGGATTATGTAAGGTATAGGAGAACATAATTTACAAAACAATTTGAAAGGTAAGGAGGATCACATACGTAAAGAGCTTTAAATGTCAAATAAGAGGTAATAGGAAGCCACTGAATTTTATCGAACAGAACTGCACTTTAGTAAAACAACTTTGGTGGCTGTGGGGAGACTATATTAGAATGGAGAGAGACTTGAGGCTGAGAGACCACAGGGAAGGATATTGAAGTAGTAAAAAAATAGTGGCTTTGTGCATGGTGAGGGAGGCACACAAGAAATGTAGAGTTAGAGCAATATTTGGTACCACATAGGGTACATGGGTCAAGGAGTAAAGACTGGGGGTACAGTGGAAAAAGCAACCAACTCTGGAGTCAGAAGGACCTAAGTCCAAATCTGACCTCAGACACTTACTGGTTACATGACCCTGAGCAAGTTACTTAACGCTGATTATCACAAGCAATAATTTTAAAAAAAAGGAGTCAAGGATGACATTGATATTTGGGATATGGTCGACTGAAAGGATAATGATGCTTTCAGGGTAACAGAAACATTCAGAAGATGGATGAGTCTATGGAAACAATATAATGAACTTTGTTTTGAACATATTGGGTTTGGGACACTTATAGAAATCTAGTTTGAATGTCTATTAGGTAGTTGGTGATATGGAACCAGAATTCAAGTTCAAGATTATGTCCACATATAGAGATGTAGGGACTCTTACAGGGAAGTAGTCGTGATAAAAGAGAAAATATTTTTCAATCATTTTTCAATCTTAAATCATCATATAAATGCTATCTGATATCTATAGCAATTGTAATTAAACCAATGGATACTCTTGAGATCACAGAGAGAAAAGAGAAGATGGGTGAGGACAGAGCCTTGATGTACATTTCCAATTGATACATGACATGGATGATGAATGACAGGATACCGAGTAAGAACAGTCTCACAGGTCTGAGAATGAGAAGAGAGAAACCATGAAAATGCCAAGAGTATTTCCAGAATAAGTAGATAATAAACACTTGCAAAGTCTGTAGAAAGGTCAGGAAGAATGAAAACTGCCTGAAGGCCATTAGGTTTTTCATGAGAACATTGGTAACTCTGGAGAGAGAAGTTTCAGTTGAATGATGACATCATTACCCAGATTTCAGAGGGCTTAGAAAGCAGTGAGATGAGAGGAATTGCAGGCAACCTGTGAAGATGGCTTTTTCCAGAAGTTTGGCTGAGAAAGTGGGGAGAGATATAACATATACGGCTTTCATTGACAGGAGACACAGAATCCATAGAGTAAGTGGTAAACTTTACACAGTGCCCCTTTACAATCTGTCTTATCACACAAATCACCACTACGGAAGACACTGCCAGCCAGGGTCGATGTTTATGAAGAATAAAAACCAGTGTATTTCCTAAACTCTAGAGTCAACCTTTTCAAAACACAGTGGGGTACATCAATTTGTAGAAGGTAGCACTTTGGGGCATTTCACAGCTTTTAGGTGTAAATATGAATCTTATGTCTCTAGAACTTTCAGTCTAATATTTTCTTCAAATACTAAATCTCTTGGGCAGCCATAACTGTATTCTACCGGATAATTTCATTTTGCCTTTGGTTCAGCCTGACTTTTAAATATGGAAGCACTATGCAGCAGGGTTCTAAAAATATCAATTTTGTCATACATATTTATCAAGAGTATTTTTTTCATGACAGTGAAACTGAATCTCATTCTAACTTTCTATCAATAACCAGTACATATGTGTTACACTAATATTTTGCAAATATTCTGGAGACTAGCTTGGACTCCAAAAGGATTCTCAGAGGCTCAAATGGTTGCCTTGGTGAAATTTGGTAAGAATTAATTTAAGTACTCTATTGGGTATTAAAAAAGCAGATACAAGAGCACAGAAAGAAGAATGACAAAAATATTTTTTTTCTTTTTTACCAATGCGCTCCAAAGCCATTATGTGTTATTATTGATAAAACATCCAAGGATAACTTAAGCTACCTTAATTATACCGTTGTGTTGAGTATATGGAGGTTATTAACTTCATAATTTTCATCCTTGATCATACTATATCTGTAATATTTTGTCCAGTTCCAGGGGCTAAATTTTAGAAAAGGCATTTATAGGCAAAAATGTATACAGAGGAGACAAACAAAAATCAAGAAGGATGTTAAAACCAAGGGCTGTGAGGATTTGGTTAAAGGAGCTAAGAAAGTATTTTCTGAAGAAGAAAGGAAATCTAGAATATTATAGCTGTCTTCAAAAGTTTGAGGGGCTATAACTCCTCTGCTTGTTTCATAGATGAACCTTGTCTATTGGGTAAACATTCCAAGGGAGAATGGTTTTTGCTTCAGCGTAAGGAGGAAAGGGGAAGGGAACTGAGTATTTTAAGAATTGTCCCCAAATGGAGTATACTTCTTCAAATGTCACTGAGTTTACTGCCTTGGGAATTTTTCAAGCATGGAGTGAATGTCCACTTGTTGAGGATTTTGTAACTAAGTTGCATATATAGTTACATCCTCTGATGCTTCTTCCAAGTTGGCAACTATAATTTGACTTCGTTTCCAAGACATTCTGATACAATGATTAAAATTGAGTTGGATTTAGCTAACAAGGGAGAGGCAGTAAGAAGGGCAAATTTGCATTTTTCACAGAAAACATTTAGCCATCAGGTATACACAATGCCGGAACATATAATGCATGATACAAGGACAAATATAAAGTGTCATATAAAAGTGAGCTATAATTTTCTTTAGGATACATCATGAATTATAGGTAAAGAGTTTTGAATTTGAAATCAGATGACCAATTACTAGCTCTTACCTTCCTACTCACTTAATATCTCATCCATAAAATAGGAGTCATATGCTTTGCCCTGTTTACCTCTTAGGATTGTCTGAGAATTATAGTATATCATAGCATAATAGAATTTAAGGGATCCCAGAGGCCATGTAGTTCAACATATTATACAGGTGGGTTACTTGCCCAAGGTTACAGAAGTAGTAAGAATCAGGGGGAATTTGAATTCTTACAACATATATGTATATAATGTATATATTAAATAATTTATGTAAATTGATTCATAATTATAAAATTAAATAAAATATCAGTAGTTGTTAGTGTTATCATTATTATTGTTATTCTCCTCTGCTTCGTAAATATAATGAAGTTTAGATAGAAATGGTCCTAGGAGTGTATTCTGCTTAGTTTCATTCTTTTATGGTTAATGTTCTGTAGAATACTGTACAGATGGGTAAAATGACTGTTTTTTGTAACTGAATAAAAGTATTGGGATCTAAATACGTAGATTCAAGGAGACCATCTTTGCAACAACTCCCAGAGATGATGAAGATGATGTTGTAGATGATGATGGTGGTGATGACCATTATTGACATATTATTTATATTTATTATGTAAAGTATCCTGAAGATATGATTAAAGTCAGGTTTTAAAAAATATTTGTCTTATACCTTTTTCATCCCATACAGATCCGTGCACAAATGAAATCATAAGACTTCAAATAAAACAACAAAATATAAGCTGTAGTGTTCTTTCCTTAGAAAATAGAATCATTCATTAGTCTAAGACTAAAACTTGGAAGAAACATTCAGACTCATGAGACTCTTAAACCCCCATAGTAGAATGTAGTAATAGAAAAAACAATTGATTTGGAAACATAAAAAAGTAGGATTTAGAATTAGAAAGAACATTAGAAATAACATAGTACAATCCCTTCATTTCACAAATGAAGAAATTGAAACCCTCAGAGGTAACTACTTGTTCAAGGTCATACAGGCAGTAAATTGGGGTTTGCTGCTCATTCTGAACGACAGAGATGTCAACTCACTTCTCTGGGCCTTACTTTCCTCATCTAAAATGAAAGAACTGGAATAAATATTTTGTAAGATCTCTTCAAGTTCAAATTCATATGCTACTGAGAATACCTTCACATTCAAAACAAAGTGAGAAAGTAAACATATTTCTTTTTTAAAAAAGCTTCCAAATTGTTTCTCAATAGGAATAAATAAGTTGCCATTATTCAGAATTTGCTCTGTAAAATTGTACATTAGTTTATTCATACACTTATTAGTATTCTCTTCCTTGATGCAGATCCTAACCCAATCCAATCTCATTCTGTGTGATTCTTATCCATATGCTTCCATAAGCCCTTTATACAGAATCTATTCAACATAGATTTTTCTAGTAGTTAATTGTGACTGAAAATATTGTCTGTCATAGAAAAATATGAAAGACTGTTTCTACATACACTCGGCAGCTCTATCTCCCCTATTCTTTTTGCTCTATGTTCTTTTGTTTATCTCATCAGCTGCCATTGCTTTAATTATCATTACTATGCAAATAAGTTCCAGACCTGTATATCCAGTCCTGCTCTTTCTCCTGAGGTTCATATCAACAACTGCCTATTGTACTTTTCAAACTGGATGTCCCAAGGGAATTTCAAACTTGATATGTTCAGTATAAAACTCATCATCTTTCCTTCAACCCCACCTCTCTCCTGAAAAAAATTCTCTATTTTAGTTTAGGGCACTCTCATCATTTTGGTCATGTTAGGAAGCTAGTAAGAGATAGAAGTTAGTAAGAGATGCCCCACTTAAAATAACTACAGACAGTATAAAATACCTGGAAGTACACCTGCTGAAACAAACCCAGAAATCATATGAACAAAATTATTTTAAAAATTTTATACAAATAAAATCAGATTTAAATAATTGGGGAAATAGAAATTGTCCATAGGTAGGCAGGCCAATATAATAAAAATGATCATTTTACTTAAACTAATTTATATATTCAAAGACATCTGATTTAAAATACCAAAAATTACCTTACTGTATTAGAAAAAAATGATAACAAATATATTCCAAAGAACAAAAAGTCAAGAATATCAAAGGAACTAATAAAAATACATAAGAAGGAAGTTTAGCAGTACCGGATCTTAAGTTCTTTTTAAGGCAGTAATTATTAAAACTATTTGATACTGTCTAAGAAATAGAAAGGTACATCAGTGGAATGGAGTAGACATACAACATACAGCAGCAAATGAATAAAGTAATCTTGTATTTGACAACTGTAAAGACAAGATTTGAGATTAACAATTCATTTATTTCATAAAAAGTGTTGGGAAAATTTTAAACAGTATTACAGAAATTGGGCATAGACCAGTTACACCACTTACAAAGAAAAGGTGAAAATGGATACATAACCTAAATATAAAGAGAGATATTACAAGAAAATTTGAAGAACATGGAACAAATTAACAATCAGACTTATGGATAAGGGAACAATTTATGAATAAACAAGAGATAGGAAGCAGTGTGAGCTGTAAAATAGATAATTTCAATTACATTAAATTAAAAATTTTTGTACAAATAAAACAAATGTAGCCAAGATAAAAAAGAAATCAGAAAATTGCGGAAAAATATAGACAGTTTCTTAAAGGTCTCTTATCTGAAATATAGAAAGAACTTTGTCAAATCTCTAAAAGTTCAAGTCATTCCCCAATTGATAATTGGTCAAAGGAGATGAACAGACAGTTTTCAGAGGAAGAAATCAAAATAATTTATAGTCATATCAAATGCTCTGAATCATTTGATTAGAGAAATACAAATTAAAACAACCTAGGGATATCATTTTACACCTATCAGACTGACTAAAATGATTAAAGGGAAGGCAACAAATGTTGGAAGGGATGTGGAAAAATTGGGACACTCACTGTTGCTGGAGTTGTGAACTGATTCAACCATTTTGGAGAACAATCTGGAATTATACCCAGAGTTATGAAACTGCCTACACTCTTTCACCCAGCAATAACACTACTAGATATATTTCCAAAGATGATTAGGGAAAACAGAAAGGAATCTATATGTTCTAAAATATTTTTAGCAGCTCTCTTTATGGTCTCAAAGAATTGTAAACTGCATGCATGCCTGTCAATTGGAGAATGGCTGAACAAGTTGTGCTATGTGATCTTGATGGAATCCTAGTATGGTATAAGAAATGGTGAGCTTGTTGACTTTAGGGAAAAAAAAACATGGATAGAGTGAAATGAGCAGAGCCAAGAGAATATTAGCAAAATTGTTTTAAGAACAACTTTGAATGAATGACAGAGATTATAAATAATCAAGTTAAATAAAAAGGACATCTGAAGGAAGATACTATCTGCATCTAGAGAAAGAACAGATAAATTGAAGTATATATAGAATGGTTTTACATACACACACACACACACACATATATATATATATATATATATATATATATATATACATATATATATATCTGTATCTAAAGGTAGCCATCTCTGGGGGTGGAGGAGGGAAGAAAAAGAAAAGAAAGTTACATGAAAATTTTACTACATATTTAAAATGAATAGCAAGTTGCACATAATAGGTGTTCAATTTCATATGCAATCATCTTTTTTAAAAAAAGAATTCTATTTTGTTATGAAAATACTTGTTTTATTTCACAAATTAAAAATTATTTAAAAGTTAGTTATATCTATCCTTAACCCTTTATTTGCCCTCACTCTCATGTTCAATCTGTTGTGAATTTTTGATTTTCCTTCACAACTCTTGCATCTATCTTTTTATTTCTACTCTTGCAACCAGCATCCTAGTTTAGATCATCTTCATCTCTCACCTGGACTATTACGACAACTTTCTAATTAGCCTCCTTCCCTCAAGTTCCTCCTTCTTTCCATTTCACAAACACAGATCTGCCAAAGTGATATGCTAAAATGTAGCAATGACAATTTCATTGTTTTCATTAACAAATTCCAGCAGGGATTGATGGCAAAGTAGCATGAAAAGGTGCAGGGAGATAAATGCCCTAACAATCTCCTCCAAATAGACCTAGAAAATGCACTCGAGAAAATACTGATAGGGAAATTTAAAAAAAAAGTCATGATGAGTCATTTTTATTTTTCCATCAGGTCAGCACATAGAGACAGAGATGTCTATGAACAGTGAGGGAAGGGATCACACTATTTAGGGAGCATATTGCTCAGGGAGAGGCTTGTAGAAGAGTAATAGGAGGTCCAAAATCCATACCAGGGCAATGATATGAAGACAGGTGCCAACTGGGTGCTTTGTCACCCACTAGCGAGCCCTGGGTCACAGATTCAAGGTAGGGTGAGGATGGTGCTCACATTATGAGCTGCAGAATAATGGAGATCCTAGGCAGTATAGTGAGAGAAGAGTAGTTACAGAAGCAGAAGCAGCAGTGTAGTTCAGAACCTAAGAGCAGAGCACGATCTCAATTCTAGCTTCTAGTTTAGTCTGAAGCCTGCATTGGTATATCCAGGGCAGAAATTTCACACCAAAGGGGAGCCTACAGTTCTGTCACACTAAACCACCAAAGTCTCCGTGGTGGTTGATAGTGGCTGAGCCCAGTGGCATCCTACTATTGTTTAGATCCAAACCAAGGTCAAGAATATGCAGAGCTCAGAGCAGAGGTCAGGAGGCAGCCTTTGCCTTCAATCAAATCACTTTGCAAATACTAAAGCTTGCAGGTCCCGAGTCTGAGCTGTTCTTGAAATTCTGGAAAAACACAACCATTCAATGTCCCAAGAAAGCAGCAATAGCATCAGTACACCTTCTCTCCAGGACTGTGCAGAGTCCAGCCTTAATATTAAGTTTGAAATCAAGAAATACTCTGGAAGAATGGACAATGAAACAGGAATTCTAGAATAAAAAGCTATTATGATGATAAGGATGCTCAAAACATGTAGCAGAGGAAATAAATAATTCAAAATTATCTATAAGAAAAACTGCAAATAAAAACACAGTTTGGACACATATTCAACTAGAATTCATGGAACAAGTGAAACAAAATAAATTCTAAAGATGTAGAAAAATATTTTTAGTCCTTTTGGAGGTGGCAAAACAATGATAATCTGAGGGGGTGCCCATAAATTAGAGAAAGGCTAAACAAGTTACGGCATTTAAATGTTACATAATGCTACTGTGCTATAAGAAATGATGAAGGAAATGGTTTCAGAGAAACGTTAGAAGACGTTTATGAACTAAATCCAAGTGAATTGAACAGAACCAAGCAAAAAGAGTGTGTAATGAGAGCAATATACTAAAGTATAGACAAAAACAAGAACGGAATATACTCAAGCCAAACAATGTTTGGCTCATACATAGTCAAACATTGTTTAGCAAAGAATTAATTTCAGTCATGGGAGATAGAATCTGCAAAGAAAAGAAGAAAGAAGATAAAATATTATAAGAAAGAAACAGTATTATGGCCAATTTGAATGATGACAGTGTCGAAAGGAAATCAACATAAGTCTAAAAAGGTAAGTGTGACCAATATAGTAAAAGCATTTAAGTGGCAAATATATACACATAGGTATATATACACACAGATACATATATATCTCTCTTCGTTAGCTTTATAACCTTAAGCATTTATCTCTCTATAAATCACTTAACTCATTTGAAAAACAGAAATAATAATCCTGCCCTCTCAAGCTCACAAGGGTTGTTGTAATTATATAATTAGAAAGTGTCAGAGTTATTTATGAATTCTAACACTAGAAGTAAATGCAACTGAGTGGAGGGGGGGAGGGAGGGAGGGAGAGAGACAGAGAGAGAGAGAGAGAGAGAGAGAGAGAGAGAGAGAGAGAGAGAGTCAGGGATTTTCAAAAGCATTGCGTGAGGATGTCAGTTCACCATCACTTTTAATCCTAACTTGGCATGAGTCTTTAGAAAGGGTTATGTACCTGGGCACTTAGCTTGTTCTGGCTTTGAGGAGAGAACAGTTTGGTCCTGGGAAAGGAATTTGTCTGCAGTGGGATCCTTAGAAGTGGTAACACTGGCCCAGTGAAGAAGCAAGATTTATCACATTCATTCTTTGCATCACAATGGTAGAAGAGCACAAAACTTATAGATATAGCAGCTATGTGAGAGCATAGAAGTAACCCCAGTGTTGGACAATAGTTTCCTGGGTCCAATCCCTAGATCATAGGTTCTTTTTTTTCTTGATGACATAAACCCCATGAGAACAATATGTCTCTTCTCAGAATAATTTTTAATTAATAAAATACAGAGGACTTAAAAAACAATTATGTTCAAATAAAGACACATTTTTATTCACAAGCAAGTTCACAGGTCCTCTGAATTCTACCCATGGAAATTCTGTGGACTCATGGCTAAAAACTGCACCCCTTCAACAAAAAAAAGTAAGAACTCCTGCATTTAATAATATATGCAATATATTTTGCAGATATGAAGCGCTACATGAATATCAGCTATTGTTATCAACAGTATTTGTAAAATGGTCTCCATACTTTAACTTGTTCCTGTAGGGAATGAAATGATACTTGACGTCTCTTCTTCACTAAGAGCTCTGAATCGCTTACACATTTCTATACTCTTTTATGGACATAGTCTCTCAGAATTTGCAATAGGCTATCTAGAAGGTGCTGCTCGTAAGAAGTGTGATCCATAGGCCTTAGACATACCTAGTAGTGCCAGGGAGTGCACATATTATGGATTTCAACCACATGTGATTCCTTTATAGAGTTGTGAATATTGCCTCTGAGATCTAGTTATGTGTTCCAGTATGTCAGCATTCTGTGAAAATTCACTCAGTGGAGTCAGCATGTTACTATGTTGGCAGTAGGTTTCCAAAGAATTGCTTAGAGAAAAATACAGCTTCTTCTTTTGATGTCCATGTGAGCAGCATGAAGAATCTATGGTTCCTACCTCAGACCTGTCATCCACTGACAGGCTAAATCATCCAACTGCTGCAATCAAGCAGCATTTATTGATAGGAAATTTCCCATGCCATTTAGTGGAATTTGTACAGCTAATAGAAGAATGGAATACTTCCTACTGTTAGTTCATTGGAATTATAATTGGTATAAAACATGGTACAATATTTACTAAATTAGGATATATGTTTCTATGAGTTGAAGGGTTCAGGGTACTGTAGGAAGATAGTTACTTTAAAACTGAAAATTAACTCTCACAAAGACCTCTAGGTAATAAACAGAATGATGAATCAGGCTAAATTCCTGCTAACATGACTTACTAAATGACATTGAAAAATTCTCTATCCTCTATGTGCCTCAATTTACATCTATTAATGTGATGGCAACAAAAAAGTTGAGAAAGATTGACAACAATGTTGACCATTTTCAAAATTAAAGTTAATAATTTATTTCCATATACAGTCTAAGAGACTGTTCTATATTAATGTAGCATAATATAAACCTTTTGTCACTAGTCTGTGTTCATTATTTTTAGAACACTAAAGATTAGCAGGTAGAAAATTCATTAAAATGAGAATGAAGTAGGGACAAAATGGCACAATAATTAGTACTGGTATTTGCCTGATCTGTAATTACCTTGATTTAGGGTCACTGCTTGATGACATTTTTATTTTTTTTTTCCATCCTGTTTTTCCAGCTGAGATGAGTACAATGGCAGTGGTGTTAGTAAGTATCCATAAAAATAGTCTCAGTTAAAGTAAATTGGACTCTCCCATTTTAAAACAGACCTTATAATAGTCAGACAATGACATGAACTTCATAAATTGGAACGTGACCTTAAAGTATTTTTAGTTTATTTTAAACATTTAGCTTATTTTAAAAATCCATCAAGCAAAAAAAAAGCTATCAAGAAATTTTGTTTTACCTTAGCTACCTCCCTATCAAACTCCAGATATTCATGTTCAAAGTATTGTTGAGAGTTTCTCTCTGTCCAGCTTCTGTGGTGAAAATACCATAGTGTGAATCTCATTCCTTGGCTCTGAAACTGACCCCAGAATTGTTTAAGTTGCCCAAACCTGACTCTTGGCAGTAGAATCTGCCCACCATTAAAGTTTTATAAGCTTTACTTATAATTTCAAAGCGTCCAATGGAATGAGCAAGTGACAAGAAAGTTTTCTAAAAGGCTAACAACAACAAAAACTGATTGATGTGAACTGTGTTAGAAACAGCCCCTGAACAAATAATGGAAAAACATTCTTCTGAAGGTCGGTGTCAGATTGAAATCAGGTTCTTTCTGATCTGTTCATTATGGATTATGTTTGATAGATTTTTTATTTGTTTTTGTTTTGTTTTCAAGTTGATTGCATCCTATTTATTAAAATGTCTTTTGTGATATTTGAAGCCAGAGCATTAGAACTATTTAATTGATTAATGTTTTTCTCCAAAGGAACGTTGTATATCCATCAGAAATTATTTTAACAATTAATTAATTTTGCCTTAACATGAAAGTAGCTATTTGATGGACATAAAATAAAACAAAGGAAAACAACTCAGCTTTGGTGTGTGTAGGGAAATTAGATTTGCATATTATAAAAGCATATTCTAAGAAATAAAAGAGAACTTAGAGATCATGTGTCTAACCCTCTGATTTTGCAGAGAGAGAGAGAGAGAATGAGAGAGAGAGAGAGAGAGAAAGAGAGAGAGAGAGAGAGAGACAGGAACCCAAAGTCACCAAAACAAATATTTTAAAGAAAGGCTTTCTGACTTCAAATTAAATATATCTTCCACAGGAACCAGCAGTAGTATTTACTGATATGGAAAAACTACCCAAATATTAGTTGGAATAGAAGTTAGATTATGTTAGTATTATAATAATAAATATGAAGTGGAGGCAAAAGAGCAAAGAATAACAAGGTATCAATGGAGCTTATTATTTGGTTTTATATTTGAAATAAATATTGTTCCCTGGTGTACTTTTGTGAAGTCCAACTTCAAATTCTGGAAAAAAATATTTAATATTTGATTTAAAAAAATGATCATGCATACTGCTACTCTTAAACTAAAATGTATTGATTAGCTCATGGCCACAAAAGAAGCAAAGCTTAGTCTGAATCCTCAAATCTCAATTTTAAAGATAATTTTTTAAAAAGTCATATTATGAGTTTATATTTATTCCATATCTTACCACATCTATTGGAAACCTTATTAAACAATAAATTAATCAGACTGTATACATGTGGAAATTATGATGCAGTGAATAAATTCATAAATAAAGTTTAGATGAATTAGAAAAATGAAAATGACACTTTCTTTTCTGGACCCAAATGTTAACTTTGGATCCAGAAAAAAATGACTGTAATATAATACATAAATTAGAGTATTATCAACTCCCATTTCTCTATTGCATCCTAAAAATGGGCACCGTGAAGGACATAGAAGCTAGAATGTAATGAGAATTTTCTGAAACATACAGGGCATACTACATAAATTGAAGCTATATGGTATAGGAGAAAGAATGGTTGACTTAGAATAAGAACCATTCCATTATTCAGCCTCAAGATTTACTAGCTTTGTAGCCATGGGCAAGTTGAGTCTCAGTTTCTCCACAAGAAATATTGAGAAAATGATATACTATTTATTTCCTTGGCTTGTTGTGAGGAAAATGTTACAAAAACAGTAATGAGCTGTGCAAATGGGAGCAACTATTATTAAAAATACAGAGTATCATGGAAGCAATAAACATGACCTTGGACAGATTTTAAGGGATGGTGAAGGATAGAATGACCTGGCATGCTATGGGAAGGGTTGACTATAACCAAATAAATCAACAATAATAAACAATGAACAAATAAACAAATAATAAATAAATAACAAATAAACAAATAAAATGAACAAATAAACAATAAACATTAAGTCATTGTAGGAAGGGAGTTGCTGCAAAATTGTCCATTCTTTCAGAAAGTCTAAAGATGAGGAGCAGATAGCTTCCTGAAAGGATAAAAAAAAATTACAAATTGCAGGCACTAAAACAAAAGCTACACTAATGCTGAAAAGTCTATATACCATATCTTTTTAATATTCATCAATACCAAATAAAAGAAATAGTTAAAGAAATTAAACAAATTAGGTGAGATAAACAGAGATAGGCACCCTGAATCAAATGTCTACTCCAGAAAAAAAATCACCATGTAAAATAGTGAATGATCAAGAATACAAGAGGAAACTAAATTAAAGTGACTTCTTGAACACTGCATCTGCATAAAAAGTCATCAAGAAGCCCATAGGCAATATTGTAGGAGAATGTAAGTAAAGTCGGTACAGATGAAAAAGCTAAAGTCCTCCACTTCCAGGTACAAGCAGAGAAAATTAACTATAGAAAGATGTAGTTTTCAAGGGATCTAAATGACTGTTGGTATTCCATAAGAAACTCTCAGTTCCAGAAAGTCTCTGACACCTTGGAACTGATGTTGAGTTCTGGTGATTAGTGTAAACCATGTGTTTTCCACAGTGATCAAACTAAGATTGCCAGAGGCAGGGGCTTTAGTTCCCTAGTCCTCAGTGCTGAGATGTGATAAATGACTTTGAAGTTCCAGGGCTGTGAACCTCAGTTATCCAGAGTATACAATGAGGGGAAGTAGGCAAGTAGAGGACAAGCAGGAAAGATTACTTCACCTCAAGTGAAGCCCAGCTCTGGCACAAACCTAGAGAGATAAAGAAACCAAAGAAGACACCGGCTACTCTAAAGAATTATTGAATGTTCCAAGTTAACTAAAAATCCTAGATAAATGTGGTGAGTTTCTCCACAGAAACTGCAAGCATAGAGTCAAAGGAAAAGATTGATTTTCTGCAAAGACTTCATGGATATTTAGAAGAAATGAAATAAAAAATTAAAAGAACAATAAAGAAAACATATACAGATGAATTGTAAAGAAAATAAACTTAGAAAAGAAATTGGTAAACCTTACACAAGTAAAGAATTCATTAAGAATTAAAACGTACCCAAAATATATGAATAATTCAATAAGAATATTTTAAAATAGAAAAATTTCAAGAGATTAGAAAAATAGAAGAAAACATAAAGTATTTTCTACCAGAAAATACGTGATCTGGAAAACATGTCTAGAAGGAAAAAGTGAAAAGTCCTCAAATTTTCTGATAACTAAGATGTAAAAACAAAAAGCCTAAAATTATAGCATTAGAAAATATATATGAAAAGTGTCCTTATTTATTAGAACCAGAGTATAAAGTAATGATGGAAAGAATACATCAATTACTTCCTGAAGGGGGGGAAACAAAATGGAAATTCCCAGGAATATTACAGGCAAAATCTAGTTATTGTGTCAAAAAATACTGTGAACATCCTGCAAGAGTGTGAATATAAAGGATCCATAGTCAAGATCAGAGAAGATCTGACAACTTTTACCACAGAAGAGAAGTCTTGGAATACAATACCCCAAAGAAGATAGATAAATAGAGAGAGAGAGAGAGAGAGAGAGAGAGAGAGAGAGAGATGGATAGATAATATGTGCATATATATAGCCTTATTTTAAAGAAAAATTCATACTACAAAGCTGAATATACTATTGCAAAGGAATAAGGAATGCACCCTTTACTAGAATGGAGTACTTTCAAGCATTTCTGATGAAAAAAAAAAACCAACTGAATAAAAACTTCTAAATGCAAACACAAGAGTCAAGAAAAAATTTAAATGTAAATTCAATTTAACAACTAAAAGGGAGGCAGCAATGATATGATGCTAATACTCTAATAGATGAGAATTACCGTCTCCAGATATTGAATTTCTTTAAATAGAATCATGAAGTATGTCAAAAAAGGAGAAAAACAGAGGCCATGATTTTGTTCTGAAGGTTTTAAGAAAAGAAATAGAAGGGCTATGATAAAAGGAATGAAACATTGTAGAAAGGAGGAAGAAGAGGTGGAACTTGCTATTTCTCATGTCTGGTGTGTGAGAAAAGTGTTTACCAATATGGAGAGTGTATGAGGAGGGAATATTAGATGAAACTATTTTTTCTAAGCCAGATAAATGAGGGTTAAACACACACACACACACACACACACACACACACACAGAGAGAGAGAGAGAGAGAGAGAGAGAGAGAGAGAATTTTAAGTAGAAACACATCAAATTCAATAGGGAAATATGTTGAGAGTAGTGATGGTTAGGAAAGAGGATAGTTACAGGAAAATAGCAATAATAAAAGTAAAGTTCTTCATTGTGAGAAGGGGATTAAAAAGAGGAAGGAGTAATATAAATAATTGGAAATTAGGGATTGTCTATCAATTGGAGAATGACCGGGAGGAGGTTGGGTTAGTGTTATTTGTGATATTAAAAAGAGAGAATCATTTTTAAAATGGACAGAAGAGAGGGGTAAGAAATTTGAAAAGACATGTGGATAACAAGGACAGTTTTGAAAGTTGTGTTGAATTTAATGCATTTTTGAAAAGTAAATACTAAGAAATGGAGATTGATAATTTCATACAAAATCTTTTGATATTTGTCTGTGCATGTGGAAATGCTTGTGCGTAAATGTGTGCATGTTCATGCATGTGCGTTGAAGTACAGAATAAAAAAAAACAAATAGGTCAACATCATTCAGACCCCTAAGTCTGAAATGCAAGGCTCTTTGCAACATGATCCCACACTATTTTTTCAATTGTATGCCATGTTATTTCCCCCACATCCTCTGAACTAGAACCATACTAGAATACTTCTGTCTTCTGTACCTGCCTCCTGCTCTCTTATCATTGAACTTTCTTTTTTAAATTTATTTTTAGTTTTCAACATTTATTTCCACAAGATTTTGAGTAACAAATTTTCCCCCATCTCTACCCTCCCCCCTACCCCAAGATGGCAGTTTTCTGATTGCCCCTTTCCCCAGTCTGCCCTCCCTTCTATCACCCCACTACACCCCTCCCCTGTCCCCTTTCCCCATATTTTCTTCTAAGACATGAGAGATTTCTATACCCCATTGCCTGTATATCTTATTTCCCAGTTGTATGTAAAAACAGGGTTTTTTTTAACATTTGTTTTTAGAACTTTGAGTTCCAAATTCTCTCCCTTCTTGAGAAGGCAAGCAATTCAATATAGGTTATACATGTATCTTTATGCAAAACACTTCTGTAGTAGTCATGTTGTGAAAGACTAACTAAATTTTGCTCTTCCTATCCAGTCCCCCTTTATTTACTTTTCTCCCTTGACCCTGTCCCTTTTCAAAAGTGTTTGCTTTTGACTACCTCCTCCCCCAATCTGCCCTCCCTTCTATAATCCACCCTCTTTTATCCTCTTCCTCCCTACTTTCCTGTGGGGTAAAATACACAACTGAATGTGTATGTTATTTCCTCCTTAAGCCAAATCTGATGAGAGCAAGATTCACTCATTCCCTTTCACCTACTCCCTCTTCACTTCTATTACAGCAGCTTTTTCTTGCCACTTTTATGTAAGATAATTTATCTCTCCCTTTCTCCTTCTCCCAATATATTCCACTCTCAGCCCTTAATTTTATTTTTTAGATATCATTCCTTCATTGTCAACTCCAACTTGTGCATTCTGTCTATATGTATGTATGTATGTATATATATTCCCTTCAACTGCCCTAATACCCTAATACTGAGAAAGGTCTCATGAGTTACAAATATCATCTTTTCCATGTAGGAATGTAAACAGTTCAACTTTAGTAACTCCCTTATGATTTCTCTTTCCTTTTTACCTTTCCATGCATTTCTTGATTCTTGTATTTGAAAGTCAAATTTTCTATTCAGCTATGGCCTTTTCATCAAGCATGCTTTAAAGTCCTCTATTTTATTGGAAATCCATATTTTGCCCTGTAGTATTATACTCAGTTTTGCTAGGTAAGTGATTCCTGGTTTTAATCCTAGCCCCTTTGACCTCCAGAAGCTTTGACCTTCCAAGGTCTTTGATCACATATGGTAGAAGCTGCTAGATCTTGTGTTATCTTGACTGTGGTTCCACAATACTCAAATTGTTTCTTTCTGGCTGCTTACAATATTTTCTCCTTCTCCTGGAAAGTCTGGAATTTCGCTACAATGTTCCTAGGAGTTTACTTTTTGGGATCTTTTTCAAGAGGTGATCGGTGGTTTCTTTCAATTTCTATTTTACCTTATGTTTCTAGAACATTGGGGCAGTTTTCCTTGATAATTTCTTGAAAGATGGTGTCTAAGCTCTCAGGCATTCCAATAATTTTTAAATTATCTCTCCTGGATCTATTCTCTGGGACAGTGGTTTTTCTAATGAGATATTTCACATTGTCTTCCATTTTTTCGTTCTTTTGGTTCTGTTTTGTCATTTCTTGATTTATCATAAAGTCATGAGCTTCTACTTGCTCCATTCCAATTTTTAAAGCTGTATTTTCTTCAGTGATCATTTGGACCTCTGATTCTCCATTTGGCTAATTCCACCTTTTAAGGCATTCTTCTCCTCATTGACTTTTTGGAGCCCTTTTGCTATTTGGGTTACTATTTTTAAGGTGTTATTTTCTTCAGTACTTTTTTGGGTCTCCTTTAGCAAGCTGTAGACTTGTTTTTCAATATTTTCTTGCATCACTCTCATTTCTCTTCTCAATTTTTTCCCCTACTTCTCTTACTTGATTGTTCAAATCCTTTTTGAGCTCTTCCATGGCCTGAGACCAATTCATATTTTTCTTGGAGGCTTTGGAGGTTTTGTTTGTAGGATCTTAGAATTTGTTGACTTCTTTTGGCCGAATGTTTTGATCTTCTTTGTCACCAAAGTAAGATTCTATAGTCTGAGTTTTTTATGCTGTCTGCTCATTTTCCCAGCCAATTACTTGACTTTGGAGCTCTTTGTCAGGGTTTGACTGCTTTCAGAGAGGAGAGTGCTCTGTCCCAAGCTTCAGGGGTTTTGTGCTGCTGTTTTCAGAGGTACTTCTATTCTGAAGTGACATGATATTCCTCTCCTGGCCTGTAATCTGGTCTGTGAATGCATGCACTCCTTTCTGCTGTGTCATTACCAGGAGGGCTCCCTCTCCACAGCCACCACAAGCTCTGCCACACCAATGCTCTTCCTCCCCCAAGGACTGACAACCAAGTCATGACCCAGATCCAAGCAGGGCAAATCAAGAAGATCCTGCCTCAGTGCCAGTGAAGAGATCCCTGCACTACGGTTCTGATCAGCCACTTGATTCCCTCCAACATCTGTGGGCCTGGAGCTCCGGAAGCTGCTGCTGCTGTTGCTGCCACTGCTGCTGCTGCCACTGCTGCTGCAACCACCTCCAAAGCCCTGTGGCTGGGGCTGGACCAGGCCCTTCTCTCACTCAGGTCCAAGTTTTCCCACTGACTTGCTGTATTGTCTTTGGTGTTTGTGGGTTACATCTGGAAAGTGCCACAGCTCAGTGATTCAGGGCCCTGAGACCTGCTCCACCCCCTCTGCTCCCACCTGGCCTGTCCTAGTTTGGCCCATGGTGGGCTGTGCTCTGCTCCCAGCATGGTGCAATAGACCCTTCCCAGTGACCATCCAGGCTGTCTTGTGCTAGAGACTTGTTTCACTCTGTCATTTTGTGGGTTCTGTAGCTCTAGAATTTCTTTAGAGTCATTCCTTACAGTTGTTTGGAGGGATTTTAGGGAGAGCTCAAGTGAAGCCCTGTTTTCATGTCACCATCTTGGCTCCACCCTCCTGAAATTCCGATTCTCTGAAAAATCCACATCCCCTTACCTTTTTGATTCTTATTTAACCTATAAAGTGTCAATCAAATTTTTAAAAATGATAAAAGCAAATAAGGCATTAGATACTTCTCTGTTGTTGGCACTGTGCAAGGTACTAGGGATACAGACAAAAAGGTAAAACAGTCCCTGCCCTCAAGGGACTTATAGTATACATGGAGCAGACAAGAGGTGCATACTATTATTATTAGGTTGGAATGGATGACCTCTAGGATTACTTCCAACCCTAGATTCTGTGACTTATTTCATCAAAGTTTAATTCCTCCAGATGTATTATATAAACTGTATTTCCAATATAATTTAGAGACTGGCGTTCTTTCTAATTTTTTTTTTCTTTTTTCCAAAGATGTCTGTCATTCAAGTAGCTTTTGTTTGTTCATTTGTTTGTTTTGGATTTCCTATTGTTAAAGTTTTTCCTTTGTTTTCTGTAAAAATAAAAATGATTGGGAACAGAGAGAGTCTCTAGCCCAAAACAGCCTGGAAGGCTGATGAAAAGGCTCTCTCCCACTGTGCTGGGAGTGGAGTTCAGCCCAGCATGGGATGCACCAGCCCAGACCAGGCCAGAGCAGACAGACCAGGCTGGAGCAGACTGGGCAGGGCAGGCTTCAGAGCACTGAATCACTGACAGCTGTGGTGGTTTCCAGACTTTGAAACCCACAAACTACAAAGACATTGTAAAAGTTCAGTGGGGAAACTCTGTCAGACCTGGGTGAGAGAAGAGTGTGGTTGGCGCCAGCCCTGGGGCAGTGGAGGTGGTGGTGACTGTAGCAGGAGTAGCAGCGGTGGCTGCTTCCAGAGCTCCAGGCCCACAGACAGTGCAGGGATCAAGGATGTGATCAGAGTGGGAGTACAGGGATCTCTTAGCTGTCACTGAGGCAGGATTCTCTTGTTTTGCCCTGCTAGGTTCTGGGTCACAGTCCTGGGTAGCAGTCCTGGGGTAAAGAGGAGCATTGGTGAGGCAGATTTTGTGGTGGGTGTGGAGAAGGATTCCTCTTTGCAGTTCCAGGGCAGAGAAGAGTGCTCAAGATCACTCACAGACCAGAGCACAAGCTAGGAGAGAAGTAAACACCTCTCCTTGGATCATACCACCCCAGAAGAACTGAAAATTTTGAAGTGCCTAGAAGTGTCTCTGAAAACAGCTGCATAAATCCCCTGAAGCTTGGAATAGAGCAATCTCCACTCTGGAAGCAAAATCATAGCTTGACAAACAGATCAAAAGTTAAGTAATTTGCTGAACAAATGAGCAGACAGTGTAAAAAAGTTCAGATAATAGAATCTTATTTTGGTAACAAAGAAGATCAAAACATAAAACCAGAAGAAGTCAACAAAGTCAAAGATGCTATGACCAAAGCCTCCAATAAAAGTATAAATTGGTCTCAGGCCATGGAAGAGCTCAAAGAGGATTTTGAAAATCAAGTAAGAGAAGTACAGGAAAAATTCAGAAGAGAAATGAGCGTGATGCAAGAAAATCATGAAAAACGAGTCAACAGCTTGCTAAAGGAGATCCAAAAAATTACTAAAGAAAATAACACCATAAAAGATAGATTAACCCAAATGGCAAAAGAGGTCCAAAAGGCCAATGAAGAGAAGAATGCCTTAAAATGCAGAATTGGCCAAATGGAAAAGGAAGTCCAAAAGCTCACCGAAGAAAATAATTCCTTAAAAATTAGAATGGAGCAAATGGAAGCTCATGACTTTATGATAAATCAAGAAATTATAGGGATAGAGCCAAAATGGCCACTGGAAGGCAGAGTCCTGTCTAAGGCTGTTCCCCAGGACCCTCCAAACACCTATAAAAATGGTTCTGAACAAATTCTAGAACTGTAGAACCCACGAAACAGCAGAGGGAAGCAGGGCTCCATCCCAGTACAGCCTGGATGCTTGCTGGGTAAGGTCTATCACACTGTGCTGGGAGCAAAGGGGAGCAGAGCCCAATGTGGGTCACACCTGGACCAACCAGAAGAGGAGCCAGGTGGAACATGCCGTAGCACCCTGAATCAGTGAGCTGTGGCAGTTACCAGACTTCTCAACCCACACACACCAAAGACAACAGAGAAGATTAGTGGGAGAATCTACAGGGACAGAGTGAAAAGAGTTGGCTGTCAGCCACCACCCTGGGGGCAGCAGAGGTGGTGCAGCTCTGAGGCTATTTACAGAGCTACAGCTACAGTTGCTTCTGGCCCCAGGCCCACCTGGTGGGAGGAATTAAATGGCAGATCATAGCAGGAGTGCAGAGCCTGCTTAGATCTGAGTCACGGTCCGGTTTGGTGGTTCTTGGGGGAGGAGGAGCGCTGGTGCAGCAGAGCTTACTGTGTAAAAATAGCTCTGAAAAAACAGTGCAGCCTCTCAAGCTTGGGACAAAATACCCTCTACTCTACAAGCAGTCATAGCCCTACAAAAAGCTCAAGGGTCAAGTAGTTTGCTGGGAACATGAACAGGCAGTGAAAATGGACTCAGATTCAGACTCAGGAAACATTTTTTGGTGACAAAGAAGACCAAAACATACAACCAGAAGTCAACAAAGTCAAAAAGCCTACATCAAAATCCTCCAAGAAAAACACAAACTGGTCTCAGGCCATGGAAGAGCTCAAAAACAGATTTGGAAAAACAAGTAAGAGAAGTAGAGGAAAAATTGGGAAGAGAAATGAGAAGGATGTGAGAAAACCATGAAAAACAAGTCAATGAATTGCTAAAGGAGACCCAAAAAATACTGAAGAAAACAAAACCTTAAAAAATAGACTAACTCAAATGGCAAAAGAGCTACAAAAAGCCAATGAGGAGAAGAATGCCTTGAAGGGCAGAATTAGCCAAATGGAAAAGGAGGTCCAAAAGACCACTGAAGAAAATACTACCTTAAAAATTAGATTGGAGAGCCAAGATGGCCGCATGAAGGCAGGGTCTTACGGGAGCTCTCTCACAAGGTCTGTCAGATTCCTATAAAAAAGTGAATTTGAGCAGATTTGAGAGAGTCAGAAACTGCGAGCAGTCTGCGTGGGGCAAATTTCCAAGCCGGGAGAGTCTGAAAGGCCAGAGGAACGAACCTGCAGGCTCGGAGAGTGCTCGGTGTGGAGCTGCTCCAGACCAAGGCAGAAGCGGCTGGCCGGGAAATCAACGTGGGAGACGGGCTGGGAGAAAGCTGAGCGCCCGAAACCGGCGGAGATCCCCAGGACTCCCAACACAGGACGGCAGTCTGGGGAAGCGACGAGAGGCAGCGCAACGCCACCAGCCGTGAAAACACCCAGTCCTGACGCTTGCAAAACCCAGGAACTCAGCTTCTTGAACTTCTGGAAGACTCAATGGCCAGGTAAACGGCTCTAATCCCTCCCCCCCTCACCCAGAGAATTCCTCGGGAAAAAAAAAAAAGAGAACTGAAACAGAGGAGAGAGTAGTGGGGCCTCACAGAACAAATACTAGAAGCTCATTAGTCCCAGAGCGGCAGAGTTGGCAGGGGACAACACCGGGAGCCCAGACGTAACCTTGCTCCCCCGGGGAAGTGCCAGACATCAGCTCAAACAACAAACAGCTGAGACCATTGCTGAAAAGCAAGTGCTGGAGAGCACCCACAGGGAGTGAGACGCCAGGGAGCCAGACCCCTCCCCCACACCTCAGGAAACTGAAGGTTATACTTCTAGACTCACAATCCCCAGAATAAGAAAGCTGGGACAGAGAGCCCAAAGATAGAAATTAGTTGTAACGCCAGGAAAAGGGAAAATAACAAACATGAAGAAGAATACAAAAAAACCGAGGACAATAGATTCTTTCTATGGAGACAGGCTGGATCAAAATATCGATATGGAGGACGGCAATGACACAGTAGATACATCAGATACCTCAAAAGCTAATATGAACTGGTCTCCAGCCCAAAAAGCACTGCTGGAAGAGCTAAAGGAGGATTTTAAAAACCAAATTAGGGAGCTAAAAGAAAATATGGAAAAAAGGGAGAAAAAATTCACTGATGAAATCAAGTCCCTAAAGAATAAGATTGGTGAAATGGCTACGGAGATTCAGAATCTAGAGAGAGAAAAGGACACCCTGAGAGGTGAAATCAACCAATTGAAAGTGGAGGCTCAAAAGCAAAATGTAAACACTAACTCATTTAAAATTAGACTTGAGCAAGTGGAAGCTAATGAATCTATGAGGCATCAAGAAGTAATAAAACAAAACGTAAAGAATGAAAAAATAGAAATAAATGTGAAATATCTGATTGGCAAAACAACTGACCTGGAAAATAGATCCAGGAGAGACAATTTGAGAGTTATTGGTCTACCGGAAATCCACGATGAAAAAAGGAGCCTTGACAGTATCTTCGAAGAAATTATCAAAGACAACTGCCCAGAGGTCCTAGAACCAGAGGGCAAAATAGTCATTGAAAGAATTCACCGATCACCCCCTGAAAGAGATCCCAAACTGAAGACACCAAGAAATATTATAGCCAAATTTCAGAGCTATAAACTCAAGGAGAAAATACTGCAAGCAGCGAAAAAGAAGCAATTCAAATATCGTGGAACTACAGTCAGGATCACGCAGGATCTCTCAGCTTCCACATTAAAAGACAGGAGAAATTGTAATATGATATTCCAAAGTGCAAAGGAGCTGTGACTATAACCAAGGATCAACTACCCAGCAAAACTAAGCATAATTTTCCAGGCAAGGCGATGGACATTCAATGAAATAAGGGAATTCCAGACCTTCCTGATGAAAAGGCCAGAACTCAATGGAAAATTTGATCTCCAAATACAAAACTCAAGAGAGACATAAAAAGGTAACCTGGGGGAAAAACCCCACAAACCTCATTAACCAATAAGCTTAGGTTGTTTACATCTTTATGTGGGAGTATATCATATTATGTATGTTTTTTATGTATATGTGTATATATATATATATATATATATATACATATATAAGTCATTCTTGTGAATGGTACAACTATTATGACAAATGAAAGGGATATACATAGGTTGTAAATGCCTGTATAAATTAACTGATGTAAAGATATAAAATATAAATAAGAGATATAAAGGGAGGGCTATGAGGGAAGTGGTAAGGAGGTAGTAGAAAAGGGTAAATTACACCAAAGGAAGTGGCACATAAACATATTATAGTAGAGGGAAAGAAGGGAGGGAGAAGAGCAGTATTTGAGCTTTACTGTCATCTGATCTAGTTCAAGAAGGGAATAACATACTCTGATAAGTTTAGAAATCTAACTTGTCCTACGGGAAGTGGGAGGGTAAGGGGGGAAAAAGGGAGGGGGGTGGGCAGAAGGTAGAGGAGAAGTAGCAAGTGGGTAACGGTAAGACAAGGGAGGGGAATAAAGAGGGAGGGTAAACTGAGGAAAGCAGCGGTCAAAAGCAAAACTTTGTTGAGGAGGAGAAGGGGAAAGGGAGAAATAAAAGCATAAACAGGGGGAATTAAGATGGAGACAAAGACACAGATAGAAATCATAACCCTGAATGTGCAGGGGATGAACTTTCTCACAAAACAGAAGCAGATAGCAGAATGGATTAAAAACCATAATCCTACAATATGCTGTTTACAAGAAACGCATCTGAAACAGGGGGATACACATAGGGTTGAGGTAAAAGGCTGGAGTAAAATATATTGTGCCTCAGCTAAAGTAAAAAAAGCAGGTGTAGCAATCCTAATCTCAGACAAAGCAAAAGTAAAGATAGATTTAATTAAAAGAGATAAGGAAGGACATTATATCCTGCTAAAAGGCACCATAAACAATGAAGCATATCAATATCATTGCTTAACATATATGCACCAAGTGGTAAGGCATACAGATTCTTAGAGGAGAGGTTAAGGGAGTTACAGGAAGAAATAGACAGCAAAACTATAATATTGGGAGACCTCAACCTCCCCCTTTCTGAACTTGATAAATCTAACCTCAAAATAAATAAGAAAAAAGTTAAGGAGGTAAACAGAATTTTAGAAAAGGCACATATGATAGACCTCTGGAGAAAACTGAATGGGGATAAAAAAGAATATACTTTCTTCTCAAAAGTACATGGCACATACTCAAAAATTGACCATGTACTAGGGCATAAAAACCTCACAATCCAGTGCAGAAATGCAGAAGTAGTCAATGCATCCTTTTCAGATCATGATGCAATAAAAATCATTTTTAATAAAGTACCATGGAAAAATAAGCTAAAAACTAATTGGAAACTAAATAATTTAATTCTAAAGAATGAATGGGCCAAAGAACAAATCAGAGAAACAATTAATAATTTCATTCAAGAGAATGACAATAATGAAACAACATACCAAAACTTATGGGATGCAGCAAAAGCAGTTCTTAGGGGAAGTTTTATATCTCTAAATGCCTACATGAATAAAATAGGGAAAGAGGAGATCAATGATCTGGGCATACAGCTGAAAAAGCTAGAAAAAGAGCAAATTGAAAACCCCCAATTAAATTCCAAATTAGAAATACTGAAAATCAAAGGAGAGATTAATAAAATTGAAACCAAGAAAACTATTGAATTAATAAATAAAACAAAGAGCTGGTTTTATGAAAAAACCAATAAAATTGACAAACCTTTGGCCAATATGATTAAAAAAAAGTAAGAAGAAAATCAAATTACCAGTATAAAAAACGAAAAGGGTGAGGTCACCTCTAATGAAGAGGAAATCAAAACAATAATTAGGAATTATTTTGCCCAACTGTATGCCCATAAATTTGACAACCTTAGAGATATGGATGAATATCTACAAAAACATAAACTGCTCAGACTAACAGAGAAGGAAGTGAAATTTCTTAATGACCCCATATCAGAAAAAGAAATTGAGCAGGCCATCAACCAACTCCCTAGGAAAAAATCTCCAGTGCCAGATGGTTTTACATGTGAATTCTATCAAACATTTAAAGAACAACTAATGCCAATACTTTGTAGACTATTTGGGAAAATAGGTGAAGAAGGAGTCCTACCAAATTCTTTTTATGACACAAATATGGTACTAATACCCAAACCAGGTAGAGTTAAAACAGAGAAAGAAAATTATAGACCAATTTCTCTAATGAATATTGATGCAAAAATTTTAAATAAAATATTAGCAAAAAGATTGCAGCAACTCATTACGAGAATAATACACTATGACCAGGTAGGATTTATTCCAGGAATGCAAGGCTGGTTCAATATTAGGAAAACTATTAGCATAATTGACCATATCAACAACAAAACTAGCAGAAACCATATGATCATCTCAATAGACGCAGAAAAAGCCTTTGACAAAGTACAACACCCATTCCTATTAAAAACACTAGAAAGCATAGGAATAAGGGGAACCTTCCTCAAAATTATAAATAGCATCTACCTAAAACCATCAACAAGCATTATTTGTAATGGGGATAAATTAGATGCATTCCCAATAAGATCAGGGGTGAAACAAGGATGTCCATTATCACCCCTATTATTCAATTTGGTACTAGAAACATTAGCTGTAGCAATAAGAGAAGAAAAAGAAATTGAAGGAATTAGAATAGGAAAAGAAGAAACTAAATTATCACTTTTTGCAGATGATATGATGATTTATTTAGAGAATCCTAGAGAATCAAGTAAAAACTACTTGAAATAATAAACAACTTTAGCAAAGATGCAGGATATAAAATAAACCCACATAAATCCTCAGCATTCCTATACATTACTGACAAAGCCCAACAGCAAGAGATAGAAAGAGAAATTCCATTCAAAGTTACTGAAGGCACTATAAAATATTTGGGAGTCTATTTGCCAAGACAAACCCAGGGCCTATATGAACATAACTATGAAACACTTTTCACGCGAATAAAATCAGATCTAAATAAATGGAGAAATATCAGTTGCTCATGGTTAGGCTGAGCTAATATAATAAAAATGACAATTCTACCTAAATTAATATATCTATTCAGTGCCATACCAATCGAACTACCAAAAAATTTTTTTACTGAGCTGGACAAAATAATAACAAAATTCATTTGGAAAAACAAGAGGTCTAGAGTATCTAGGATATTAATGAAAAGACATGCTAGAGATCGTGGCTTAGCCACACCAGATATTAAACTGTACTACACAGCAGCAGTCATCAAAACTGCCTGGTACTGGTTAAGAAACAGGGGTGTGGATCGGTGGAATAGCATAGGTACTCAAGTAGGTGAAATCAACAAGTTTAGCAATCTACTCTTTGATAAACCCAAAGAGGCCAGTTTCTGGGCTAATAATTCACTATTTCACAAAAACTGTTGGGAAAATTGGAAAATGGTAGGGCACAAACTGGGCATAGACCAATATCTTACACCATATACCAAAATAAAGTCAAAATGGGTTCATGATTTAGGAGTAAAAGTTGATACTCTAAGTAATTTGGGAAAGCAAGGAATAGTTTACTTATCAGATTTGTGGAAAAGTAAAGAATTCATGACCCAACAAGAGATAGAGAGCATTACAAAATGCAAAATGGATAATTTTGATTATGTCAAATTGAAATGTTTTTGTACAAAAAAAGCCAATGCAACAAGAATTAGGAGGGAAGCAGAAAATTGGGAGAAAATCTTTGCAACTAGTATCTCTGATAAAGGCCTCATCTCTAAAATATACAGGGAGCTGAGCCAAATATATAGGAATACAAGCCATTCCCCAATTGAGAAATGGTCAAAAGATATGAACAGGCAGTTTTCAGAGGAAGAAATTAAAGCTATCTACAGGCATATGAAAAAATGCTCTGGATCGCTGCTGATTAGAGAAATGCAAATCAAAACAACTCTTAGATACCACATCTCTCCTGTCAGATTGGCTAAAATAACAAATCAGGAGAATGATAAATGCTGGAAAGGATGTGGGGAAATTGGAATATTGTTGCATTGCTGGTGGAGTTGTGAGCTGATCCAGCCATTTTGGAGGGTGGTTTGGAACTATGCCCAAATGGCCATAGAAATGTTCATACACTTTGACCCAGCAATACCAGTTCTAGGGTTGTATCCCAAAGAAATCACGCAAGCGGGAAAAGGAAACATATGTACAAGAATATTTATAGCAGCTCTCTTTGTGGTAGCCAAGAATTGGAAATCAAAGGGATGCCCATCAATTGGGGAATGGCTGAACAAGCTGTGGTATATGAAGGTGATGGAATACTATTGTGCCATAAGAAATGGGGATGATGCAGACTTCATAACAACCTGGAAAAACCTACACGACATAATGCTGAGTGAGCGGAGCAGAGCCAGGAGAACGTTGTGCACAGCCACAGATATATGGATTCCATGAGGACCAACCCTGACATACTGCGCTTTTCTCAGCAACCTAAAGGGCAAGGACAACTCCAGGGGACTCACGATGGAGAATGCTATCTTCATCGAGACAAAGAAATGCGAAGTTTGAATACAGACTGAGTCACACTACATGCTCGCCTTTTCTGCTTCTCTTTTGTTTTTGTTTTTGGGTTGGTTTTTTTTTTGGTTCTGTTTCTTCTTTCTCATGATTCATTCCATTGGTCAAAATTCTTCTCCACGACTTGACTAGTGCATAAACTAATTCAATGCGAAGTTATACATGACAGTTATATGATACTTCATGCCGTCTTGGGGAGGGAGGGGGGAGGGAGGGGAGAAAAACTGGAACTCAAAACTATGTAGAACCGTGTGTGGTAAACTAAAAATAAAGAAATTTATTAAAAAAAAATTAGATTGGAGCAAGTGGAAGCTAGTGACTTTATGAGAAATCAAGATATTATAAAACAGAACCAAAGGAATGAAAAAATGGAAGACAATGTGAAATATCTCATTGGAAAAACCACTGACCTGGAAAATAGATCCAGGAGAGATAATTTAAAAATAATTGAACTACCTGAAAGCCATCATCAAAAAAAGAGCCTAGATATCATCTTTAAGAAATTATCAAAAAAAATGCTCTGGATCACTACTGATTAGAGAAATGCAAATCAAAACAACTCTTAGATACCACATCTCTCCTGTCAGATTAGCTAAAATAACAAAACAGGAAAATGATAAATGCTGGAAAGGATGTGGGGAAATTGGAACATTGTTGCATTGCTGGTGGAGTTGTGAGCTGATCCAGCCATTTTGGAGTGTGGTTTGGAACTATGCCCAAAGAGCTATAGAAATGTTCATACCCTTTGACCCAGCAATACCACTTCTAGGTTTGTATCCCAAAGAAATCACACAAGCGGGAAAAGGACCCATATGTACAAAAATATTTATAGCAGCTCTTTTTGTGGTAGCCAAGAATTGGAAATCAAAGGGATGCCCATCAATTGGGGAATGGCTGAACAAGCTGTGGTATATGAAGGTGATGGAATACTATTGTGCCATAAGAAATGGGGATGATTCAGACTTCGTAACAACCCGGAAAAACCTACACGACATAATGCTGAGTGAGTGGAGCAGAGCCAGGAGAACGTTGTGCACAGCCACAGATATATGGATTCTGTGAGGTCCAACCCTGACATACTGCGCTCTTCTCAGCAACCTAAGGGGCAAGGACAACTCCAGGGGACTCACGATGGAGAATGCTGTCTTCATCCAGAGAAAGAACTGTGAAGTTTGAATACAGATCGAGGCACACTACATGCTCGCCTTTCTTTGCTTCTCTTTTGTTTTTGTTTTTGGGTTGGTTTTTTTTTTTGGTTCTGTTTCTTCTTTCTCATGATTCATTCCATTGGTCAAAATTCTTCTCCATGACTTGACTAGTGCATAAATTAATTCAATGCGAAGTTATACATGACAGTTATATGAGATGAGATTCCATGCCGTCTTGGGGAGGGAGGGGGGAGGGAAGGGAGAAAATCTGGAACTCAAAACTATGTAGAACCGTGTGTGGTAAACTAAAAATAAATAAATTTAAAAAAAAGAAATTATCAATGAAACTGCCCTGATATTCTGGAGCCACAGGGTGAAATAGAAATGGAAAGAATCTACTGATTGCCTCCTGGAAAAGATCCCAAAAAGGAAACTCCTAGGAATAGTGTCACCAAATTCCAGAGCTCTCAGATCAAGGAGAAAATACTGCAAGCAGCCAGAAAGAAACAATTTGAGTATTGTGGAAACACAATCAGGACAACACAAGATCTGGTGGCTTCTACATTAAGGGACTGAAGGGCTTGGAATATGATATTCTGGAAGTCAATGGAGCTAGGATTAAAACCAAGAATCACCTACCCAGCAAAACTGAGTATCATGCTCCTAGGCAAAATATGGACTTTCAATAAAATGGAGGACTTTCAAGCTTTCTCAGTGAAAAGACCAGAGCTGAATAGAAAATCTGACTTTCAAACACAAGAACCAAGAGAAGCATGAAAGGGTAATCAAGAAAGAGAAATAATAAAAGGCTTACTAAAGTTGAACTGTTTTGCTTACATTCCTAGATGAAAAGATGATGCGTATAAAACTGACCTGATATTCTAGAACCAGAGGGTAAAATAGAAATTGAAACAATCCATTGATCACCTATTGAAAAAGATCCCAGGGGTGGGGGGAGTGGAGACAAGATGGTGGTTGGACAACAGGCACTCACTTAAGCTCTCCCACAAACCCCTCCAAACCCCTGTAAAAATGGCTCTGAACAAACTCTAGTGCTACAGAACTGTTTGAACAATCTGGCTAGCAGCTTCTGTGGGGGTATAAGATTCACCCACAGCCAGCACCCAGAAAGCTGCCAACAGCACAGGTTCTTCTGATATGCTTAATTAAGGAAAGCAAGGTGAAGGGGTTGACAAGCTTACTTTTAATTCAGTATTCAAATATCATTCAGTTAGTTCAGGGGAAAAAGCCAGCACCCCGAACTTCAAAACAAAATGCAAACAAATTACAAACATCAACAGATTTTGTCTGATTCAAATTCCAACACATAGTTACCAGAGTTCAACAAAGTGTCAGCATCTGGGTTTACAAGCTGGAGGGCTCCTTAGCTACAGCTGCCCGGAGTCTCCTCATCAACACCATCTCCAGAGCCCCGCACAAATGGCTCTGTCCTTCCTTCTTATAGGGCTTCAGACATCAAACATCATCTGAATCACCAGAGCTCAGGCTCTGGTGATTGGTTCTTGAGTTGGCCCCTCCCCTTAGGACCCTGGGAGGTTCACATCCACATGGATTACATTAACACCTAATGGGTTTTGGGCCTGGGGCTTAGCACCTAGTAAAGCTCACTGAGATAAATTGAGTCACTCAAAGAAAACAAAGGCCATTCTGGTTACAAGAACCCATAAAACTACAGAGGGAAGAATGTCTTCAGCCCAGGACAGACTGGATGTTTGCTAGGAAGAGTCTATTGCATTATATGGGAGTGAAACACATCCCAGTGTGAGCTGTGCCAGAACAGAACAGACCAGGAATTGGGAGGAGTAGGTGTCAGGGACATGAATCACTGAGCTGTAGCATTTACCAGACTTCTCAAGCCACAAACACCAAACACCACAGAGCAGGTCAGTGGGAAAACTTCTGGATGTGGGTGACAGAAGTCGTGGTCCAGCCCCAGCCCCAGAGGCTGTGGAGGTGGCATGGCAGCAGCAGTAGGAAGCTCCAGTGGCTGCTTCTGGAGCTCCAGCAGAAGGTGCTTCCAGAGACCCTGGCCCATCTGGTGGGAGGAAACAAGTGGCAGATCAGAGCAGCAGTGCAGGGAGCACTTTGCTGGCACAGTGGCAGGGTTCTCTTGCTTTGCCCTGCTTGGATCTGTGTCACCATCCTGGTTGGAGTTTCTTGGGGGAGGAGCACTGGGGTGGCAGAGTTTGTGGTGGTTTAGATTCAAATACAAGAATGAAGAGAAGCCTGAAAAAGTAAACAGGAAAGAGAAGTCATAAGGGAGTTTACTAAAGTTGAACTGTTTTGTTTACATTCCTACATCGAAAGATTATATTTGTAACTCATGAAACCTTTTCCAGAATTAGGGTAGTTGAAGGGAATATGCATATATATAGACAGAGGGCACAGGGTGATTGAATATGAAGGGATGATATCTAAAAAAAAATTAAAATCAAGGGATGAGAGAGGAATATATTGGGAAAAGGAGAAAGGGAGAGATAGAATGGGGTAAATTATCTCACATAAAAGTGGCAAGAAAAAGCAATTCTATTGAAAGGGAAGAGGGTGCAGGTGAAATGGAATGAGTAAATCCTCCTCTCACTGGATTTGACTTGAGGAGGGAATAACATACACACTCAAGTGGGCATCTTACTCTACAACAATGTAAGGGGGAAGAGTATAAGAGAGGGGGGATGATAGAAGGGAGGGCAGATTGGGGGAGGAGGTAATCAGAAGCAAACACTTCTGAAAAGGGACAGGGTCAATGGAGAAAATTGAATAAATGGGGACAGAGATAGAATAAAGGTTAATACAGTTAGTTTTTCACAACGTGACTGTTATGGAAGTGTTTTGAATAAGGATACAAGTTTGGCCTATGTTGAGTTGCTTGCCTTCTCAAGGAGGGTGGGTTGAGTGGGAAAGAAGGGAGAGAATTTGGAAGTAAAACTTCTAAAAACTAATGCTCAAAAAGAGTTGCTTTACATGCAACTGGGAAATAAGATATACAGGCAATGGGGTATAGAAATCTCTCATGCCTTACAAGAAAATATGGGGAACGGGGATAAGGGGGGATGGAGTGGGCTGATAGAAGGGAGGGCAGACTGGGGAAAGGGGCTATCAGAATATATGCCATTTGGGTTGGGGGGGAGGGTAGAAATGGGAAGAAAATTTGCAACTCAAATCTCATAGAAATCTAAACTAAAAATATTAAATAATAAAAAGTTAAACTCAAAAAAGAGAAAAAAATCCCAAAAGGAAAACTCCTAGGAATGTTGTAGCCAAATTCCAGAGTTCCCAGGTCAAGGAGAAAATATTACAAGCAGTCAGAAAGAAACAAATTGAATATTGCAGATACACAATCAGGATAACATAAGATCTAGCAGCTTCTACATTAAGGTATCAAAGGGCTTGGAATACGATATTCTGGAAGTCAAAGGAGCTAGGATTAAAATCAAGAATCACCTACTCAGGAAAACTGAGTATCATGCTTTGGGGGGAAAAATAGACATTCAATGAAATAGAGGACTTTCAAGCATTCTTTATGAAAAGACCAGAGATGAATAGAAAATTTGACTTTCAAATGCAAGAATGAAGAGAAGCATGAAAAGGCAAACAGGAAAGAGAATCACAAGGGAGGCATTAAAGTTGAACTGTTTACATTCCTATATGGAAAGATAATATTTGTAACTCATAAGACCTTTCTCAGTATTACAGTAGTTGAAGGGAATATGCATACATACATACATACATACATATATATGCATATATATATATATATATATTTATGGAGAGAGAGAGAGAGAGAGAGAGAGAGAGAGAGAGAGAGAGAGAGCGAGCACAGGGTGAGTTGACTATGAAGGGATGATATCCAAAAAATAAAATTAAGAGGTGAGAGAGGAATATATTGGTGGAAGGAGAAAGGGAGACAGAATGGGATAAATTATCTCACATAAAAGAGGTAAGAAAAAACTTATGATGGAAGAGGAAGGAGGTGAAAGAGAATGGGTGAACCTTGCTCCCATCACATTTAGCTTAAAGAGGGAATAACATGAACACTCAATTGGGTATCTTACCCTACAGAAAAATAGGGGGGAAAGGGATAAAAAGTAGGGGGATGACAGAATGGAGGGCAGACTAGGTTAGGGGGTAGTTAGAAGTAAACACTTTTGAAAAGGGACAAGTGATGGTTTTGTCTAAGTTTATAGCCATCATTCTTTAGTGTCTTAGAGATTGAATTTTATGATACAAAAGATCATTCAGCTCTGGACTCTGCATTTTTTTAAGGATAGTATCAAGATAACCAGGATGGTTACTGAGATCATGCAGGAGAAAGAATTAAGGATGTTTAGCCTAGAGAAGTCAAGACTTACGGGAGGGTAGAAGAAGCATCTTAAGTATCTCAGAAGCTGTCACCTGAAAGAAGAATAAAATTAATTTTGACTGTCTCCACGGGAAAAACTAGCAACAATCGATGGAAGTCATAAAGGCAGATGTAAACCAGATTTGAGGAAAAAAACTACCAACAAGAGCTATCCAGAAATGGAATGGTCTGCATCAGTAAGTTTTGGGATCCAGTTATTGGAGATGTTCAAGCAAAGTTTTGAAACTGATTATGCTGGAGATATCCTTACATAGGTAGGGACAGGACTAGATGGTTTGTGAGATGACTTCCAACTCTGAGAATCTATAAAATATATTGTACCATTTTACATCATATGGATTAAAGCTACTGTGGCCTATATCCTATGAGTGTGAACACCACAATTCAACTGACAAATGGCATTAGGAGCAAAGAAATATCCCCATGTAAATGTTTTATCCTTAACTAGAATGGTAAAATCTTAGGTAGAGTGAGAACACATGCATAATATATTGAATGTGCGTGTTTTATCAGCAGGAAATTGTCTAACCATGTGAAATGCGAACTTCCAAATTATCATATTAAGCAAATAATTGTTCCAACCAGGTATATATGCAATGTTTCAAAAAGCCAAATGAAAATATAGTTCATGTTTTTAACATAACAATCAATATTACAGTGGTACTGAGCTGGAAGAAAAGGAGCATCTGTAGCCATTTGTTCCCAGACAATGCACGCATAATACAATGTGTATTTTACTCAATATATTATAGTACCAGAGCTTTAGGACAGCACAGAGGCAGAATAACTGAGTGGCTATAGAGTCGCAGATTTCCATCTCGCCCAATCTACTCATTTTACAGGTGAGAAAATTGAGGCCAATATGAGTTGTCACTTGCCAAGGTAACTCAGAGAGTGGATTTTTGGAAACTGCTTCTGTAGCTCTAAATCCAGTATTGTTACCTCTGCCCCAAGCTGTTTCCCTAAGGGAAAACAAACAAACAAACAATCAAGGTAAGAAGACAGGTAGAATTTATGTATGCACTGTTTCAGCCTGGCTTCATTATAGTACCTAAGGATTTCAATTCAATAATTTATTAAGCATTTATTAATATATTAAACACTATATGCATTCTATGTAAAGAATGATGGGTATGGATATAAAATAAACCACTCTTTACCTTTAAGAAGCTTATTTTCAGCTAGAAATGGGATGAAGGCCTTTTCTGTCAGGGTCTATCATTTCTTATAGGCATAGAAGAGAATGAATAACATTTGTGCTTCCCTCCATGGTGTCTAGTTTGTTTCTGGCTCTGCTGTCTTGAGGTCTAGGGTCAGTATTATAGTCAGTGATCTGGGATGACTCACTGGGACCAAGATGAGTGGGAGGTTGCTTGAGACCTGTTAAACCCTATTTGAATGAACCCCCTTCAATAGGGCATACTCCTTAGCATCTAAGGGAGTGGTCTTAGGCCACTTTTCTTTGGTTCAGACAATTTCAAGCAGTCACTGAGGCCACCATAGTAGTAATGATTACGCATGCCTTATCTCTGTAAAAATTGAAAATATATGTGTTTTTTCTTTGTCAATCAAAAATAATGAGAGTGTGGCAAGTACTTTGATGTTCACTAAAAGAGTTAGTCAACACTTTTCAATCAGGATGAAATGTTCTTGAAAATAAAGTTTGTGTCCTCAAGATGCTCTACACAAATGAAGAGACCCCAGATGGTAAAATGCAAAAAGAAAAAAGAAAATATACCATTCAAAATTTTCAAAAATTTTAAAGCATAATACATCTTGCAGACAAGAAAATAAAGAATTTGTTGTCCAAGTCCAAAATGTATTTTCCAGTAAGATTATATCAAAATAATCATGAGACTCTGTTTTGTTTTAGGATAGTAAAAATATATTCCTTCCATTAAAGTCCTACTCCAATGTCTTTTCATCTCATGGTCCTTACACTGGGTGCTTAAAGGCTATCCAATGAAGCACAAACTCTTTCAGGTCCAACCAGATTGGTAGGACTTCAAGTACAACTCACTGATGAACACTATATTTCTTTTCTGAGAATTATCTTATTAAAAGTCTTAGAAGCTTGCCACCAAAAGGTTAGCTGCCCCATAATGATTGTTTTCAGATACAGTAACTACTGATGTCTACTAATCTGTCAAGAAATTATGATTTGCTTCAGTAAAAAAATACCTCTATTGATGAAATCACAAGTCCTAGAAATATCTAAGTAAATTTTATAGATATATGATATTCACATATATGCTTGTATCCCACATATCTGAAATAAATACATGCTGATTCTAAAGAGTCACATAGAATAATTTAATTAGTAGTTTGAATTACCCAGCTATTCATTGCGGATTTTTCATGCTTTCATTTTCCATAGCAATTAATCAATAACATATCATTGGTCTTTATGGATTGCAATAATATGGATCAATATTTTTATGTCCTTGTGAATGAGGAATCTCAAAAAAAGTTTTGTGTTGCCTAATAAAAATGAATCAAGAGCTAAGTGTAGATAGTATATATGTTATAATTCTCTGATTAGATCAAATGATTTCATCTGATACCTATTGTCAGGTTCACAAGATCTAAGAAGGTGGAACATTAGACATTTTCCCCAGTCCTCACAGCTCTCAAAATGCTCCAAAATAAGAATTGTGTAGAAGAGATAAAGTAATTTAATCTATCTCCTCAGGCAAAGACACCATGAATTCTGATGAGGTAACTACCTGATTAATTAATATCAGAGAAGAGGCCAACACTAATATATACCTTACTCAAGATGCGTTTTCCCACTAGCTTCCATGCTCTGGCAGGCAGGAACAACCTCACCCACAGTAGTGTTCTGGGATATACGTAGCAATTTCCTTGTTATTGCAATCTCTGTGAACATACATTTCCCCTGCCTTTTACCCATCATTCTGTGGCAACAAGTATCACATCTATACTCTGTCTCTCTCCTCATACTGTGAAGGTAGAGAAGGTAGAGAGGCAAAGCACACGGGTCCTTCACCTGCAGTTAGAGTGTACTGCTATAGCAGCACTCATCCAGAGAACATAACAGAGGGAACTGCAGCAGGGTATCAAAACACATATGGGCTACACCAAATCTGAAGGAAATACAGCAGACATTCAACTGAGACCAGTTCTGATGCTGAAGAAATCACTAGGGATAGAGATTGAAGCTAGCGAAAAGCAAACTTTTCAGCATGAGAGGAAGCCAACACAGTTTTGAGGTCCACCACTGAGAAATCAGGAATCAAAGGAGAAGTTAGAAAGTGAGAAATGAGGGAATATAAGAAAAAGAGTCTGAAATTATCAAAGATATCAGGAGGAATAAGACTCCCCTAAAATTCTTGAGCACAAGAAGATAAATCAACAGGGAAGATATTTAAAAATGGAAAGAAAGATGTTCACCAAGACATCTAAATACATCCAAACATCTTAGACTATATATTGTAAGAAAAATGAAAGTAGAGCATTACCATGAGATGATAGAACCACAACAGAATGTGCTCACCATTCTAGAACATTAATGTTCCAGAATGTTTTAAAAGAGAAATACAAATTGTGAAATCCAAATTTATGGCAAGTACATCAGAAATATTTAGCAGAATAGAAAATAAATGAATCAACAACATTGAGTCTCTCCAAAGAAGTGAAAGAAGGAACAACTGATTGGGAATATAAGTATAAAGATGTGAAGAACAATCTTAAAAGAGAGGAGCAAAAAGTTGGAACTCATGCTTGCTAAACAAACAGAACATACTGATATTGAAGTCAGTACATGTAAAGAAAACAATTATCACAGATCTCCAAATGTTTGAGTCAAAAAAAGTCTGAACACCATAATGCAAAAAATACTATAGGTGTTCAGGTGTTATGGGATAAGTACTTTATAAATCATGCATTTGACTCTTTAAATTCTCAGACCTCACACCATCAAAACTATTATCACTCATATTTATTCTAAAGCACTTGAAAGCTGACTAGATATAAGTGAGAACAAATACTTTAAGGTATTGAGCCTGAGTGACTGTGATGACTTTAGTGCCATTACAAGAATAAGGAACATTGAGGGGATAGGAGAACTATGGAACAAATAATGACTGACTTTGAGTTATTGGTAGGAAATAGAGATAGTAATGCCCAGCAGGTAGTTGGAAATATAAGGATGCAAAATTATGATTATATGCATGTAAAATGTATCAGTATAAGCAGATCTATATTAGATTTCAATATATTTGTTAAAATTAGATGGGAATCAGATAAATGTGAAAACAATCATTGTAGCAAGTTTCTGTGATAAAAGAATGTATCTATACTATATAAAAAGTTGCATGAATTAATAAAAATAGTGCCATTCCCCAACAGATTAATTGTCAAAGCATATTAAACAAACTTTTGCAAACAAAGATATGTAAGCTATCAAAAACCATGGGAAAATGTTCCAAATCACAAATAATTGTACATAGAATGGATACATGAATAAAGCTTTTATTAAACAATAAGTGCAAAGCACTGTGATAAACATTAGGCATACAAAAAAAATCAATCAGTCCCTCATCTCAGAGAGCTTACATTCATATGAGAGAGACAACATATATGGAAATTTTTAGCTGTAAGTCATATAAAAAGGTACTATAGTTCTTAGGATGCAGTGCCAAAGGAGATGATAATGTTGCTTTTCTTTAATGTCATTTCCACTGAATCAATCATATAAACCTCTGTTTCTGAACCAGCTGACAGTTCCATGGAATTTGGTGATATATAACTTAACTTAATCTTCAAAATATGTGGCTATAGCACTTGTAGGAGCTGTTTCTTGGCTGCACCTCCATAGGGCTTGCTTACCAGTATGATAATTGGAGGCGCTGGGCTGGAAATGTCACTCTCAAGGTTCCTGGGGTTGGTGTCCTAAACTGTTTCTGAGTCTGAGCAGAAACAGTGGTAAAGGAGAGAGTGGTGTTTTGAGTTGTCTAACACATGCACCTTCCTATGTTTTCCTTAGGAATGAAAATTTGATCAACTTTACGGTACAACCTCAAAGCTATGAGACCGGCAAAGATGACAGAAAGAGGAAAATAATAACTATTTGAGGGGCTCTAGGAAATTAAATTCAGAGAATTTTTTGTGGGACTAGTATAGACATTCTGGAAAGCACCTTGAAAATATGGCCCTCAAATTACTAGTCTGCAATATCCTATGAACCCAGTTATCTCATTACTAGCTCAGTACTCCAAAGACTCTGATCAATTAATCAATAAATGTTTATTAAGTACCTATGACAGGCTAGACATTATGCTAAGCTCTGGAGATACATAAAAGAGGCAAAAGACAATCCCCAGTTTCAAGGAGCATACAACCTAATAGAGAAGAAATATGCAAATAAGTATTTACAAAACAAGCTATATAAAGGGCAAATGGGAAATAATTAATGGAGGGAAGCCACTAATATGAAGAGGGATTGAGGAAAACTTCAAGTAAAAGATTGAGTTTTAATTGGGACTTAAAGGAAGCAAGAGAGGTCAGCAGACAGACCTGGGGAGCGAGAAGATTCCAGGTATTGGGGTGGGGAGCAGCCAGAGAAAATACCTGGTGTCAAGAGATAGAGTAAGTATCTTGTTTGTGGAACATCCAGGAGGCCAGTGTTAATGGACTGAAGAATATGTGGCAGGGAGCAAGGTATAAAAAGACTGGAAAAGTAAGATGTGTTTAGATTGGGAACGGCTTTGATTGACAAACAGCATTTTTATTTCATCTTAGAGGCAATAGGGAGTCACTGGAATTTAGAGGGGTGACTGAATTGGATCTGACCTTTAGGAAAATCACTTTGGTAGCTGAATGAAGAATGGATTGGAATGGGGAGAGACTTGAGGCAGAGGTATCAGAAAGTTATTACAATAGTTCAGGCATGAGGTGATAAATGTAATTACTAGAGGGAAGGTAGTATAGAGGAAAGAAGGGGGTATATTTGCATGTCTAAAATCTATAAGCCTTGGAAACAAATTGGATATGGGGGGCCAGGTGAGAGATAGTGAGGAATCCATCATGACTCTTAGGTTGTGGGACTGAAAGGCTGGGAGAATGGCGTTGCCCTGTACAGTAATAGGGGGTATGGGTGAGTAAAGGGGGAGGATTTAGAGAGAAAAAGAGAAGGAAATAAGATAATGGTAAGATATGATAATAATGAGACATGATAACACAATGAGATTAAAGGAAGATGAAAAGAACCAATGTATACGAAATATTTATAGCACCAGATTTATAGTAGTCAAAATTGGTAACTAAGGTAATTTCCTATTACTGGTAAAAATGATTAAACAAATTAGGGTACACTAATGCGATGCAATAGTATTGTGTGATAAATGATGGAATGAACTGTTTCAGAGGAAATTAGGAAGACTTCTATGGAGTGATGCAGACTGAAGTAAGCAGAACTAGTAATGGCATGAGTGCGCATGGGTGCATACACACACACACACACACACACACACACACACACACACACAATCATCTTTGGAAGACTTTAGAACTCTTGTCACTGAAATGATTAACCATAAGCCTAGAGGACTGAAGAGGAAACATGCAACTCACCTTCTGCCAAAGAGATGATGACCTTAAAATTCAGAGAGTTGTCCATTTTTAGGCCTGGTCCACATAAGATTTTGTTTTGCTGGACTATGCATGTTTTTAATGAAGGAGTTATTTTTTTTCCTTTAATTGTTGCTATTATTCAATGGGAAGAAGTAGTAAAAAGGAAAAATGTACATATGTGCAAATGGATAAATCATAGCTTCAATACACAAATTGTATACAATCTCCTGGAAGATTTGAAAGGAAATCGGAATATAAAAATAAAGAACTTCATTCAATTTTAATATGTTTGTAATTGACAGCTTATTTCAGGACCATTAAAGTCCTGAATTCATTTAAGAAAAAAGAAATATTGGGATATGCATGATAGACACTGGGGCTGGATATATGAATTTCAAAGTTGTTTGCATAAAAAGGATAATTGAATCCATGGGAACTGATATGGTCACCAGGAAAGAGAGTGTAGAGAAAAAGAAGGAAAGGAAGCTTAAGATAAAACTTTAGAAGACCAACAGGATCATGGTATTGGAGAAAGATAAAAAACAAACAGGATACTTAGATTCAAATACAGAAAAAAAATGTTTTTTGAGTTAAAAAGATCTTTCTTCTTGGCAGAGAAAAATAATAACAAAATAAGAATTGAGTATTCCCAACCTATCTTTATGGTCTGCTATCTTCCAATCTGTTATTATCCTGTATCTGTTATTCCATTCCCTGCCAAACTCCTAGAAAGAATAATTTATACCAGCTATCTCCACTTACTCATCACTTACTCACTTCTCACCTCTTGCAATCTGGCTTCCAATTCCACAACCAAACTTAAAATGTTCTTTCCAAGTTTACCAATTATCTCCTAACTGGTAAATTTGATGGTTTTTTTCTCATTTTCCTTGAACTTTCATTGGCCTTAGTACCTTTTCTCATCATTTTTGTTTACACACTACATTTTAGCCAAAATTGGCTAACTTGTTGATTCTTGTATATAACCATCTGTCACTCTCATCTCCATGCTTTCTCACAGACTGTATTTCATGTCTAGATTGCTCTCCTTCCTTCTCCTTTACCTCTTGGAATTACTGGATCTCTTTAAGAGTCAGCTAATATGCTGCCTTTGACAAAAACTCTTTGCAGAAGAGGAGGTTTAGGACAAATACTTGCCTTTTATCACTATTTCTTTCATACATGCAAGGCAACTTTTAATCTCAAAAAAAGACACATTGCCCCAACCTATTTGATGATAGTCTTAAGCAAGCTCAGGGAACATCTAGCTGAACAACAGGTTTGGGTACAGAGATAACTTTTCTGCCATTCTGCTCTTCGTTATCTTGAATATCTGCCTTTGTTCCTTCTCTAAGACCAATCTCTCACCTATCTGGAAGAGATGTTCTGATGGAGAGAGGCAGGGGAGAACAGGGAATCTACTTCAGTCACAGCAGAGAGAACTAGCTCCAAGCTGTTCTTGGACCACAAGGAAAAAAAGTGCTGACAGTTTTCTCCAGTGCTTTTTCATTTAGGTCTTTGTTCGGTTGACCTATACACTCCCATTCCCCGGACTTCATTTTAAGTATTAACAATCTCTTTCTTTTGTTTACTTGGGACATGGACTTCAGTTGGTAAGGAGGAGTCACAAAGTCCTTAACTCTCAAAACTAGAGACTTCTGAGCCTACCAAATCCAACATGTACCTGACCAAGTAACATGTCTATAATATCCCTGACAATTTTTTAGTCAGCTAACAGTTTGAAGATGTACAGGGGTTGGGGAAGGAGACCCCACTATCTCTCTATAAGCCTAACATGGTTTTGAACAGCCTTATTGTTATGTCTTCTTGATCCTCCCTCCCTCTTCCTCTTTTTAACTTTTCTGACCTCTTGACTCTCTCTCTTTGTCCCATTCGTAGTGTGTGTGTGTGTGTGTGTGTGTGTGTGTGTGTCTGTGTGTGTGTGTGTGTGTGTGTGTGTCTGTGTCTGTTTCTGTGTGTGTCTGTGTGTGTTCCATTCTCTGGTTCTTCCTTGACACTAGCTTACTCTGCAACCCCCCAACACTCGAGGCTCCAGAAGCCCCAGTAATAAGGTCTATCACTGGATCCACAATATCACATGCCAGCTATCAGCAGTACCATTTGAAGTTCCAGAGTCAAAACAACAACAATAAAAATACTGCTGCACAAAGGAGGTATTTCACTATAATAAAGATTGGCTTCATTACTGAAAAGTAATGAAGCCAATTTTTTACCAGAAGCACAGCAGACTATAGCAGTCTGAGTGGGTGTTAGGGGTAATGAACACTTCATCCTCTGACAACGCCATTGTTTAAAACATCCCTGTGGCTCCTCTTTTAGCCTTGTCTGCAAAGCTAGTCCGAAAATCAGCCACCTAACTGTATGATCATACCTCATATGTAAAATATGCTAAAGGGACATTCTCCTTGACTTCCATTTCTTGATGTGCCTGGAGACTAAGAGGAAATACCTTTTCCTCTGTGAAAGTTATGAAGAGTTTGTCCATTCAGCTACAAATTATGCTGGTATAGCTATTATCATTGAGAAACTGGAAGTTATTTAAATATGTTAGCTCATTAACCCTTAGACCATCATTATGGGGTAAGTAGAAAGCACATATTGCTATTGTTGCTCATGGGAAACCTGAGCTATTGGGTAGGCACAGAACCTGCCAATTATCCTTCTTTTGTTTTTTAAAGATGTACAACATAAATTGTGGCTGATTCTATAGTGAACTTGAACTAGCTCAGAACAACAACAAAAAAGAACAAAAACGAGGCAGATGCGTGTTTTCCAGGCATGCCTCAGGAATGAAGGATCCTCTTTTCATGTCAATCCTAAATTCTTTGAGCCAAAAGCTGGCAGCACTGAAACAATAAAGGGCTTGCTAGATCTGCTGTCCAAAAATACTCACTACCATTTGTCAGAATTCACATTAAAAATGACTTTTTACACACCACTGGCCCCTAAACTTAAAAGATCATATTAGTTTCCCAAGGTAAATGCAGTGAGACCAAAGGTCCACTAGTGTCTGTCTGACCATCTCATAGCATTTCCACCAAAACAATGAACTGAAAACTACAGGAGAAATGTGTCAGAATTTGTTTAAATGTAATTGTGTTTTTATGCTTTTCTTTTTTTTATTTTTAATAAATGATTCTTGGACAACATTAGAACATAGCTTGTGTTGGTTTTGTTTCCCTTTGGTGATTTTTTTTTCTTTCTCCTACACTCAGATAATTGTTTTGACATCAAAGCTTGGGAAGACTGAATAAAAAAATAAAGAAATGGCAGTCATATTATCTAGGTAGAAAAGATGATATCACAATGGATCTTTTAAAACATTCTATAATAAATTTCTTCTCTCAGTAGAAAACAGCTGATATATTAATGAAACAAATAGCTCAACAGATCAGATTATTTATCAGGTAATAGAAGGCCACGTAAGGATATGATTTTACTTTCATGACAAAATACATTCCTTAGACTCATTAATACTTCCATAAATTAATCAGAGTGGAATTATTTTTCTACAAGAATTTCTAGTGGCAGAGAAAAGATTCTACCCTGATTCAGAGGGACTGAGTCACTGCATCATTACTGATGCTTGTCTTTAAGATGGCAATGCACTGAAGATCTGGCAAAGGTCCTTATAAATGATAAGTGGTATTCTGCGTTGAGGCCAGGAAAGAACTCTTCTTAAAATATTGTTTAAACTTTTGGAAGAATCAGCAGATGGAATGTCTCTTTAGACATACATTATTCCCACCAAGAAAGATCATTCACAAAAGTAAAAAGAAAATATTAGGAAAAATTGATTTTTCATTTGGGTGTTGGGTCTCCATAAATTGATACCGAGGGATTGGACATAATTGCTTGCCATGTGAAAATACTAATGCTTCACTGTCAATTTCTAAAGAGTCAGGATATCATTAATATGCTGCTCAAGTAATGAAGATCCTAACTAATGCACATGTTAGTAGATGAACTTCATACATTGATAAGAGGAAAAAAAATAGTAATTATTTCATAAACAGCTTTGAGAGAATGCACCTTCTGAACTTATTTGGCTGGTCTTCACACAGCAGATGTCATTGGACCCATTCATTAAGTGTTTTCAGCTTGTTAAGACTTCTCTGACCTTGAACTCTACTGGCATAGACTTTAAGAAACCAGCATCAACTCCATGTCATGATGAGGCATTTAAATAGGCCTTCCACTGAGGTATGTTGAACAAGATGTTTAATTAATATCAACTTTATATGCAAAAATGTGTCTGGAGACTCTTTGAGTTTAAATGTCTTTATATGTTGCTTGGCACCGGCCATTCACAGTCTTACTTCAATATGTTCATTATTAGAATACAATAAAAACTTTCCCCCCCCAAACCAGATGGTAAATGACATGATAAATTAAAGCCACACATAAGTGAGAACAGAAAGTAATCACACTTGCAGCTGACATAAATGACATTAACAATACCACATATGTTTTTCTCTTCTAATGAATATAAGAAGATCTTGATATCACAAAAACCTGTACTCCAGAAAAGCATATGCTGCAGGAATAGAAAATCCTAGTTGATGACATATATAGTATGTATACATATGTACACACACATGTATATATATATGGTCTTGATAAAGTTGCTTAACTTCTCTCAGTCTCGGTTTCCTAATCTGTAAAATGAGGAGTTGGGCTAGATTTGTGATCTAAGTTCCCTTCCAAGTTTGTTATTGTATGATTCTATTGGACTTGTTACCTAATTCAACATCATATGCACTTGTCAGATAGGTACCTATTAATTAAATTTGTGAAAATTCATTCTTGATTAAGTAGGAATTATTCCCATTCTCTCTGATTAGGTTAAAAACAATGCTGAGATTGGCTGCAGGAAGACCTAGATAAAAGTAATGTCATTTATTAACTGGAATATACTTAATAAAAGAAACAAAACAGAAAGTTGTGTATAGTTTTTGGACATGAAAAATGAAGTCCATTCTGTGCTTCACTTTGGACTGCTTCTTATTTCTTGAACTGTAAATTGTACATTTTAACAACCTTTTTTTGCACATCCTCTTCAACAGTTGTTTACTTTGACTAGCAGTGAAAAAGTAAATAATATTGCATATTTAATAGGTTCAAGATAAATCTGCAGATACTATATAGAAATGTATATATGTATATGTGTATATATATATACAAACACATATTCACACAGTGTATATAAATTTATAAGTATACACATGCGCATATAAATATATACATCTATCTATCTATACCTATGTATCTGTTGCAACAATTCAGCTAGCAACTGCTGTGGGAGTGAAAGACCAACACAAGCCCAACAACAAGAACACTGCCAGCACAGGTTCTTTTGATTTGCTTTACTAAGGAAAGCAATGCTAAGCGTTTAACAATCTTATTTCAATCCAACATACAAACATCATTCACTTATTGCAGGGGAAAAAGCCAGCACCCTGAACTTCAGAGCAAATACAAACAAATTACAAACATACATTATAAGCAGACCAAATATAATTCATAGTTACCAAGAAACCAACATCTGGGTTGAGGAGCAGGGAGGCTCTTAGAGTGGCTGCCTAGAGTCCCATGCCTAAACTCCTCCAGGAGTGAAAGCCTCTTGCAAATAGCTCTGTTCTCTCTTTTTATACAGTCTTTGGGTGTCATCAAACATTATCTGAGCAACCAGAACTTAGGCTCCTACTATTGGCTCTGGTCTTAGCAACTCCCCTTAGGACCCTGAGAGCTTCATGCCCACATAGGCTTAGCACCTAGTAATTAAGGGTTTGGGCCTGGAGCTTTGCAAGTAGTAAGGCTCAACGAAAGAGATGTCATTTATCATTCTAAAACACTAAGAAAGTCCCACCTTAGTTATCAATGTGTGTGTGTGTGTGTGTGTAAATATATATACATATATATGTATATATATTTACACACATATGTATATATGTATATATACATGCACACATATATACACAGTATATATAAATGTATAAGTATACACATGTGTATATACATACATACACCTATCTATATCTGTGTATCTACATCTATATATCTCAATGTACACACATATACACACACCCTCCCATCTGTGTGTGTGTGTGTGTGTGTGTGTGTGTGTGTGTGTGTGTACTCAGACCTCAAAAGCCAAGCTTGACCATAGCCTTTCGGGAGAAAAGTCTGTCAGAAGATGCAACCCAAGAGAAACAGTGCAGCAAATCTCTGAGTTGCTGGTGTCAGGTAAATAAGACTGTGAACTGGACCAAAGGAAAGAAAAAAGGAAAAGAGGGAGTAGAACAGGTCACCAAGTCAGGACACCCTATATATGGAAAGCTATGCAGCACTCTACTAAAATCGAGGAAAAGAGAAGAGCATCCAGGTAGGGTCATTTCTGACCACCCAAAAGTCAGTTGAGGCAGAGGCCCAGGCTAGTGAACCATGAATTTCCCATGGAAGAAAGAAGCTGAAATAGTTAAAAAAAATAGAGGGAAAAGAGTCAGGACATGAATGATAAGGAAAAATGAAGGGGAGGGGAGAAAAGACTGAAAGAATCAAAGATTTCAAGAAAAAGAAATCTCAAAGATCTTGAGCATAAACAAATCAAGAGGAAAAACAGTGACACAAGGAAACATGATGCCAAAGAAGTAAAAAAAATAAACAGTACTAGCTGAAGAGGAAGAGAAGATAGAAAGTATTTTAATGAGAGGGGGAAAAGATGGGTAAAAAAAAGTAGGAGACATAAAATTCTAAAGAGAAAAGGGTAAGAAATGAGAAGAATCAGTGGGGGGGAAGAGAGACTGAGAATACAGGAACTCAAAAAGAAAAGATTGAAGTAAAATAATTGAAGGAATTTAATGCTGGATCTACAGCAGAAGAGGGAGAAAAATAACAAAACAACAAATTTTAGAGGTAGATGGAGAAAAATATAGACCTAATTCAAATAACTTTAAATGTAAATGAATTAAAAAATCAAATAAAAAATAACAGATTTGATTTTTAAAAATCCTATGATTTGTTGCTTACAAGAAACAATTTTTTTAAAAAGTCAAAAGACATATAAAAGAAAAGAAAGGGGATGGATAAATAATTATTGTGCAACAAGTGAATCCAAAAAAGCAGGAGCTATTATCATGCTATTGTTACTGTTGTTGTTCAGCCATTTTTTTAGTCATGTTCAACTCTTCATGACCCCATTTGGGGTTTTCTTGGCAATGATACTGGAGTGGTTTGAATTTTCCTTCTTGAGATCTTTTCACAGATGAGGACTTGAGACAAACAAGATTAAGTGACTTGCCCAGGGTCAAACAACTAGCAAGTGTCTGAGGCTGGATTTGAACTCAGAAAAATAAATGCTCTTGACTCTAGGCCAAGCACTTTATCTACCACACACCTAGCTGATAATAGAAAAGGTAAAAACAATCATTCAAAAAATTTTTTAAAGGAACAAACAAGGAAACTGTATTATGTTTAGAGGAACTATATACAACAAGGCAGTATCAATAATAAACTTATACACTCAAAACACATTGGCATCCAAATTCACAAAGGAAATGTTATCTAAGCTTCTTGAAGATATAGAAAATAACAAAATATTGACAGGAGACTTCAATATCCTTGTATCAATTTTAGATAAATCTCATGGATAGATAAAAAGAAAAAAAAAGGAAAATATGGAACTGGACAGATTTCTTGCAAAGCTAGAATTAAAAAAATCCTTATGGCATTTCCTAAATATGACAGCAAAACAATATACATATTACTTCGTACCACATGGAACTTTTATAAAAACTGACCATTTGTCCTAACAAATATACTGCAAACAAATAAAAAAGGCAGAAATAGTTAATAGATCCTTTACAGAACATAATGCAATAAAAATAGAAATTGATTCAAGGACCATCAACAAAAGATACAGACTTAAATAGAGACTTAAAAGTGAAATCCAAAATGAAGAATCGGTCAATGCACAAATTATAGATACAATTAATAACTCTAGGAGCAAATGATAATGATAAAAAAACATAAAATTTCTTGGATGAAGCTAAAGTGATCATCAGGGAGAAAATTATAGTCTTACAATCAGACGTTAACAAAATAGGAAAAAGGAAGATTAATGAACTGAATATTCATTTCAAAGTGACAAAATAAACAGTAAGTAAACATAAAATAACAACCAAAAAGGAGATATTAAAAATGAAATAACAGCAAAACTATAGAAATAAAAAAGAATAATCTGAGGATATTATGTAAAGTTATATAATAAAACTGAGAACATAAATGAAAGACATCAATCTATCTTTTTGATATTTAAAAATTTTTGATATTTGAAGTTATCAAAAATATGAAATATCTAAACTATTAGAAGACCACCTAGAAATTGTGAATAACCAATCTCATGAAAACGAAATAGATCTATAAGTAAATGTACCACCAAAAAAAAGAAAAGAAAACAAAAAACTCCTGGATCTGATGGATTCTTAAATTGCTCCCATACTTTACAGAATAGCTTATTTGTCAGATCTATGGGTAAGGAAAGAATTTAGGAACAAGGAAAATATAGAGAGCATTATAAAATGAAAAATAGACAATTTTGATTATACAACTTTAAAAGGTTTTTGTACAAACAAAATGAATGCAACCAAAGTTAAAGGGAAAAAAGAAAATTGGGAGAAATTTTTGTGAGAAGTACCCCCGATAAAGACCTCATTTCTCAAATATATAGAAAACTGAGTCAAGTTAAGAAAAATACAACTCATTTCCCAACTGATAAGTGGTCAAAGGATATGAACAGGTAATTTTCAGGCAAAGAGTTCAAAGCTATCTCTAGCCATATGAAAAAATGCTCTAAATCACCATTGACTAGAGAAATGCAAATTGGAACAACTCTGGGATATCACTTCATGCCTACCAAATTGGCCAATATGAGAAAAAAGGAAAATGATAAATGCTGGAGGGGATGTGGGAAAATAGGGACACTAATGCACTGTTGGTGGAGTTGTGAACTGTGCCAACCATTCTAAAGAGCAATATGGAACTATGTCAAAAGAGTTACAAAACTGTGTATACCCTTTGATCCAGCAGTACCACTGCTAGGTCTATATCCCAAAGACATCAAAAAAGGTGGGAGGAATCTGTACAAAAATATTTATATAGCAGCTCTTCTTGTTGAGAGCATGCCCATCAATTAGGGAATGACTAAACAATTGGTGGTATATGATTGTGATGGAATAATACTGTGCTATAAGAAAGGACAAGCAAGATGATTTCTGAAAAACCTGAAAAGTTTTATATGAACTAATGTAAAGTGAATTAAGCAGAACTAGGAGAATGTTGGACATAGTAACAACACTATTGTACAATGAAGAACTGTGAATGACTTAGCTATTCTCAGCAATGCAATGATCCAAGACAATCACAAAGGACTCATGATGAAGTATGCTATCCATCCCTAGAGAAAGAATTGATACTGTCTGAATGTAGTCTGAAACATGTTATTTTTTCACTTTCTTCCATTCTTTTTTCTCTCCATTTATTCAAGTCTTCTTATATAAAATGACTAATATGGAAATGTTTTACATAATTTTACATATATAAATTATACCAAATTGCTTAACCATCTCATGGAGGGTTAGACAAGAAATGAAGGGAGGGATAGAATTTGGAACTCAAAACTTCATGGAATGTTAAAAATGTTTTAACATGTAATTGGGGTAAAATAAAATATATGTTTTAAAAAAGCAAAAAGACTACAGCATTTTTTCCATAACAATAACAAAATATCATCAATTTCAATAAATTGGGATTTATACCAGGAATGGTTCAACTTAATTTAAACAACCAATATATTCATATTAAAAACTTAAACATCAAAACCCATATGATCATCTCAATAGATGTAGAAAAAGCCTTTGCCAAAGTACAACACTCTTTAATATCCAAATTCTTAGGATATATAAGTAAAGAAGGACCTTTAAAAATTATAAAAAGCACCTATCTAAATCAAAAAGCAAACGTCATATGCAATGGGGATATGCTAGAAATTTTTTCTAATTATTAGAGTGCAACAAGTCTGTCCACTTTCCCCACTATTATTTGATAAATTTCTGTAAATGCTAGCAAGAGCAATCAGACAAGAGAAATGAATTAAAAGAATAAATGATAGGTAGAGCAGAGATAAAACTATCCCTATTTGTCAATGATATGATGGTTTACTGAAAAACTCAAGGGAATCAGCAAAGATACTAGTTGAGACAATTAATATCTCCAGTCAAGTTGCAAGGTACAAAATAAATCCTCGGGGCAGCTAGGTGGTGCGGTGAGTAGAGCACCGGCCCTGGAGTCAGGAGGACCTGAGTTCAATTCCGGCCTCAGACACTTGACACATGTTCTAGCTGTGTGACCTTGGGCAAGTCACTTAACCCCAATTGCCCTGCCAAAAAACAAAACAAAACAAAAATAAATCCTCAAAAATCAATAACAGTTCTATATATTAACAAAATACAACAGGGAATAATTGAAAAATAAATCTGATTCCCATTACCTTTTAAATGCAGAAAATACCTCAGGATCAGTCTCCCAATGCACCCAAAAGACCTGTGTTACAGATAGCCATTCTCCAAAAGATAAGAGGTGAAAGGAATGAACAAACAGTTCTAAAAATAACTGCAAAGTATTCACAACCACATTGAAAAAAGATGTCCTGAATGACTAATAATAAAAAATGCAAACTTAAACAACCTCCTAAAAATTGGTAAAAATTATAAAACATGGCAACAGCCAGTGTTGGAGAGGTTATGGGAAGATTGACACCCTGATAAATTGTTGGTGGAAGTGTAAAGTGGTACAATAATTTTTGAAAATAATTTGGAATAATGCAAATAAAATGACTAAAATGTCCATTACATTTGAATTAGGGACTTGCATGGTGAGTTTATATCCCAAAGATGCCTTGGATTAGAGGAAAGTTCCCACATACTCCAAAATATTTTAACATCACTTTTTTTGCAATAGTTAAGAATTAAAAACAAAGTAGATGTCCATCATTTAGAGAATGGCTAAATAAATTGTGGTACGTGAATGTAATGCAATACCACTGCACAATAAGAAATGATGTATGTGATAAATATCAAGAAACATGGAAAGATGTACATGAACTCATGCAGAATAAGGCTAGCAGAGTCATACATACACACACACACATAAATACATATACATATACACACACACACACTCACAGACATATACATACATACATAAACACACACAAAAAAGTTAACTTCTGACTTAGTTTTCTCTGTTGACATTAAGGGAAACAGAGCTGCTGGAGGAAGGAGTGAGAGATTCTAGTTTATAGAAGAGTGTAGGGCAGCTAGGTGGCGCAGTGAGTAGAGCACCGGCCCTGTATTCAGGAGGACCTGAGTTCAATTCTGACCTCAGACACTTGACACACCTACCAGCTGTGTGACCTTGGGCAAGTCACTTAGCCCCAATTGCCCTGCCTTTCCCCCTCAAAAAAAAAGAAGAGTGGAAAGAAAATTGTAACTGTGATCAGACTTCCTGAGTAATTTTAGGCATTGCTTGCCCCTCTGACCATCAGTTTCCTCATCTGTAAAATGATGGCCTGAATAGATTGATCACCATGGACCCTTCCAGTTCTAAATACTGAGAGCATTTAAATAGTCTTCAGGGAAGGCAAGTCCTGCAGGTTATCTGTGACCACAGCAGAGTATCCCCCTTCTCCTGTCAGCATCTTAATGTGCTTAAGATGCAAGAAATAATTCATTCATTGGGGCTGAAGTAAATCCTCTGTGACCAAGGCCCAAAGATAATTGCACCCTAGAGACAAAAAACAAAACAAAAGCAAAAACAAACAAACAAACAAAATCATAGGAAAAAGTGTGTGCATAAATGTGAATGTCCGTGTGAGACTATTGTCTATTTTCTGTGTGAGAACACCACACATATACACCCACACCTCATTATCTGTAGGCTGAGAATGATCTTTAGAGCTACTGTTCCCCTTCCAACTCTACCATGCAATGGCTCTTAAATCCCCATTTTGGAAGATAGGACACCTCTCCTTTCCTTCATCCTATGGTCCTATCGATCTGGAAGGGGATTAAATGAGATGATAGATAGAAATACCAGTTAAATAAGCTACTATTGCTGCTGCCGCTGTTTTTGATGCTGGTGTCACCATCCCTCAACAAGTACTTCCAAAAATACATCTCCAAAATCTTACAGCTTTCTTCATTATGTTTTTGTTTGTCTCTTTCCTATGTAGTATGCTGTCTCTCCCCCATTTCCATTCTCTGTCCTCTCACTGGGCTTATTGCCTGTTTGTTTGGAGAAGAGTTTTCTTTAAGCTCTTAGAGCAGATATATGTGTGCCATATCTAAGACTAACTGTAGTAACAGCCATCTCCTCCTGTTAACTACTCTCCCTACCATAAAAGAGGAGAAAACACGCTGACAGCTACTACAATCCTACTGGGCGGGTGGGGGAGTGGATCAATATTCTTGTTCCAAAAATTTATTAGAGTTTGGTCCTCTACCCCAAGATAGTGGAAGATTGACTTCAGGGACTTACACTTTTAAAAATTGCACTATCTTTCCAAATTTGTTTCATTCTCTTATAGTATAAAATTGGGCTCCTTTCAAACAACTGGACTTTTTAAAAATTCTTACCATGGAAGAACACAGAAAGTTCTTAGTGTTTAACAGTAAAAAATCAGCATAATTATTCATGCTTATATTTGTAGATACAAAGCAGCACAGTGTTTGAATCCAAACAAATCATAGAGGATAAAGCCAGTTTCTTTGTCTGTTCCAGCTGACATGATAATATCAAGATTTTCGTCCTCTTCAGAATACTGTCAGAATTAGTCATTGCTTTTCTGAATCAATTATCCAAGAGGTCTAAAATTCAACCTCATATTTCCCTTCATCATTCCCAAAATAAAAATCACATAAAAAGACTCTAATTCAGAACATAAACTTATGAAATTTTTCATGACTAAAAAAATTGCCTGAGGATAGTAAACAGACTTTTTTAGAAGACAATCTGAAAAGGAAGTCATGTGCAATTATGATTTGTAAAGATATTTCAAAGATTCAATTTTCAGTCTTCTAACTTCACTTTACAAATCCTATGTTATCCACTTTCAAAAATATTTACTGTTAGGTGGGAAACTCTTGCTTTGACTCTATGCACAAGCATGTGTGTGTATGTTTGTGTGTGTGTGTGTGTGTGTGTGTGTGGCATGCATGCCCACATACACACACACATCCTGAATGATTTGGCACCAAGGGACATGTTCTATTCCTTCTATTCAAAAACATAATAAAAAGATACTTTACAGACATTTGTTAGCAGCACTCTCTCTTTTGAAACATTAAAATTCCTGGCTACAGGAGACTGCTCACAGATGTCATGGTTGTGGGACAGTTGCTACCAAAAGACTTAGTCACCCCTGGCTCTCTCTGCTGGTGTGCATTGACATCACAGGGCAGCTTAAGGAATGTCTTTCATGATGGGTTGTTGCACATGAAAGATCATGAATCAACATTTTCTTCCTGTCCTGGGAAGGAGTTGTTTGTTAGACCACATTTCCTCTCGATAGTTTGAAGCAATCCATGAATCTCACATAAACATGAAAGAGGTCAAGGTTTCATTTATTTTTGATCTAGTAAAATGAATTTAAAGTGCTAGATGTGAAGATCACATTTGCATCAAAAGTTATTTACACAAATAGAGAATGGAGAAGTCTGACTAGACAGCAGTTCATAGAGAAGAGACCTTAAAGTTTTAGTGAATGTCAAGCTCATAAGACAACTATGCAGTAAGTAAAGTTAACAAGTATTTATAATTGCTTACTATGTGAGAGGCACAGTGTTGGGATCTGATTTTTTTCTCAAAGAATATTGACATTTAAATTTTTTAATTAGAAGAAGTAAATTGTCAAAATAAACATTAAGGAGCTTAAAAGGTTAAAAAAATTTTTAAAACATCATATACTTCTGGATAATAAAAAAATATATTTTGAACATTCATCTATCTATTGTCTAACTCATGATATCCCAAAGAATATTAAATCCAATATTTTCCTTATTATTCAATATTTTAATAGTTTTAGAGCAAATGTTTTCCTCTTAGCCTTTCACTATGTTTAATAACCATTCATTGATTTGTCACTTCCTATTTCTGAACATGATTCATCTTTGACATGTCTTTTCCCTAGAGAGGGAAATATGTGATTAGGATGGAACCAAACTAGTAAATAAAACATGTTAATCACAATAGAGCTACTGCATTTCTAGCTCCAACCTGGAATATTTAATCATCTTTCTTTTGTTTTAATAAAGGCATTTCTCACACAAATCACTTTTAAAACCAAGGAATAATAAAAATGAAAGGAATTTTGAGAGGTCATGTCATCCATTCTTCCATATTCAGGTACCTCCACTTAAAGTATCTATGATATAAAAAAGTTAGAAATCTATTTAAATTATTTAAACATTTTCAAAGAAGGAGATTTCCAAAGTGGGAGAGTTATACAATAGATCTTGAGTAAGGAAAAAGGTAGAAAATTAGGGTGGGAAAAGTATAGTTTTTAAAAAAGACAAATTTGGAGTTAGAGGAACTTCTAGAAAGTGTGTGACCTTAAGTAAGTAACTTCAGTTTTCCAGCAAAATACAGTATTGGACTAGATGATCTGTAATTTGAGTCCTAAATTTGCCATATTATACTCTTGTAGTAAAGATTTTGAAATTGAGTTATAAAGTGCTTTCCCTGTAGTGTAATCAAGACTAAGTCAAGTAGGTTATAACGGCAAGCAAAGTGAGACTTTTTACTATTTTTTTTTCTTTTGGAGTGCTTCTCAGCACTAAGACAATCAGGTGCCTTTGATTGAGTCTTACCTTTGTTTGTAGAAAGGGCCAAGCCCTTTTGCTAATTAGGTCACAAGAGATGTGAAGCCCTTGAGAGGTGTGAAGCAATAGGGCTCTGAAAAGGGGTATATATACTGTGCGCATAGCCATTAAGCTAGAATTCTCAGAACTGCAGGAGGACTAGTTTTGCTTTGGAGGCTCACTCACTGGAAGAGTGTCATGCAATTTGTCCAGATGAGACTTTGGGTAGCTGTTGGAGCCCCCTGGTTTTTGAAAACCCAGATGTTGGTGCTTCTCTCTCTCTGGTAACTATGTATGTAATGTCTTTGTCAGACAGATAGAAACCTGCCTGTTGATTTGTGTTATTTTTCTCTGTTTATGTAATTTCTGCTTGTAATTTCTGTTTGTGTTTTCTCTGAAGTTCAGGGTGCTGACTTTTCCCCCTGAACTAAGTGAATGATATATGTATATTTTATTAAAGTGAGACTGTAAACTGCTTAAAGTTGTTTTCCTTAGAAAAGCAGATCAAAGAATCTGTGCTAGCAGCTCTCCTGTGTGCTGGTGTTATTGGTTCTTACACAGCCACAGTAGAAGCAAGTAGCATTGTTGTTACATAGTTCATTACAGGTGACTATTTTTTTTTCTAAATTCCAGAAGAGAAATGAAAGTATCAGCTCCAGCATTCAGATTGTTAACTAGCTTTTTCAGTCCTAGTGTTGTTTCTCTACAATTACATAGAAACAATTTAAGTCCAGAGGAATCCAAAAGATACTTTTGAATGATACCAGTCATATAAAGAAAACTCCTTAAAGTAGAAAATGGAGTAGCATACTCACAATAAAAAGTTCAATTGGGGGAATATATCAATTAATAAAAGAAATAAAAGGCTGAGATCCTATAGAAAAGGGTAATAAAAACCTAATCCTGTTGGATATGCTATGGGGAGAACAGCTTAAATGAGGGAATTACATTCAGGAAAAGAAGGAATAAATGATGTAGTTAATGATACTTTGTGTTGATTAAATTATATAATGAATTCTATGAAACATAGAAGAGTGTTGGACTTGAACTTTGGAGGCTTAGATTTCAATATCTCTGCAATAATTAATATCTTTATGACCATCTACAGTCAAGTCATAACCTTTTTGCATTTCAGTTTCCTCTTTTGGAGATGGCAGAAAAATATCAATACCTACCTAAAATTTCTGCATGGTTTGCACACCGTAAAACACTGAATAAATTTGAGTTATCATTAACTAGTAGATTAAGGTGATCAGGAGATCATTGAAAGTATAACACAGTATGCCAAAATATGACAAGTATCACTAGTGACTAGGGCTACATTGAAGATAATTGTCCACTAAGGGTTACAAGGATGGATTCATGTCAGATGGATGATAGAGAATAACTAATGGTTTAAAAATGCATGTATCCTCAGTATGCTTATATTTATTTCTTTATTAAGTCAACGTTTGTACTATTAAGTATACTATAAAACATACACATGAACAGATATTTTAAAGATACAATGTTTAAATTATTTTGTTTATTAATAACACCAAAAGCCTTTTTGCTCTTGAGAATAATGTGATTAAATAGAATTCATTTTATGAGTGTGCATGTGTATATGTACCATTTATGTATAGACATATGTTTATACATACAGAAAATACATACATATGATTATATGTCTATATTATTGAATATATAAATTATCTGTTCATTTCTTGGGGAATAGGGCAGACATTACAAAAGTAATTGTTTGTTAGTAATTAAGTATTCAACTAATTTTATCAATTTAGCTAATCAAACATGGGCAGATAGATGGCACAATAGATAGAGTTCCAGTCTTGGAGTCAGAAAGACTCATCTTCCTAGTTCATATATGGCCTCAGACAATTATTACTTGTTTGACCCTGAGCAAGTCATTTAACCCTGTTTACCTCAGTTTCCTTAGCTATAAAGTGATCTGGAGAAATGCATGGAAAATCACTCCAGTATCATAGCCAAGAAAACCCCAAATAAGGTTACAAAGAGTCAGATAAGACTGAAGTAACTGAATAGTAAGTCATACAAATGGATTTATCTGATATATTTAAGTGAATAATGCATAATTTAACAATTAAATAATTGGTTCTATTTAATTAATGGTATCAAACCTTAATTTCCTATTCATGGTTGGATATTCTATTGAGCTTTTGTATGGATGCAAAGAGCTGCAATAAGGGTGAATGGAGAGGGTGGGGCCAGGTTGCAAAGGCATTTGTAGTGTATCCTGATGATAATAAGGAGTGTTGCAGTTAAATAAATAGTACTATAACAGGGATCAGACCCACCCTTTAGGTACATCAATTTAATAAATATATAAAAAGTTCTTTGAAGAGGAAAGTCACTTGAGAGAGGCAGACCAATTAAGAGGCCACTGGAATAGTCCAAAAGAGTAGTGATATATATGCATATATATATATGTATATATATATATATATACATATATATGTATATATATACATATATATGTATATATACACACATACATACATATATACACACATATATACATACATATGCATATGTTTATATATACATATATATGTGTATATGAGAGAGATGCTGTGAATATACAATCTTTGTCAATTTCTTCAGATATTTGAGCCTGTGAACCAAGTTGACTGGAAGAAATAGTGGTTTCCTTGACAGAAGGATAGAAGTTTAGAAAAACAGGTAAAATAGAGAGTAAGAAGATCTGCAATGCTGGTCATCCCCAATCCATCTCTTGTCCCAAGTGAAAAGATGGCACTTTTAATTCAGAGCACAAAGCTTTTGTGCTTCAGCTACAGGACCGTCCTACTGTAGTGTTACTCTTTTCTTTTGAGTCAAATGTGGCCTTGAGGAAATCCCTAAATGGACAGCTAGCATTGACTCCAAAGCTCAGAAATTTTTGACCTTCAAAGAAACTGTCAAGGCTGGAATCGTTCATTTAATTTCTCAGTATTCCTTGTTGCTGGCTAGGGCTTCCCTCTGTCTGTTTCCTTTTTCCAAGAACACAACATCTAATAGCTAGTTTAAGAAGTGAATGAGTCCTGCCTTGATGTTTGCTTCATTGCTCAAAAGTTCCTGAACTTGAGTCAGTACTCAATCTTTAGTGGGAAATTTGCTTGTGAGCATATTTTTTTTTCTCAGTTGAGAAGAGAATTATCCCAGGAGGCTCATCATATCACTAATGAACAAAAGCAATGCCCTGGCTAAATATGAGATTTTGACTTTTGAAAACCCTCCATGATAATAGTTGGCAGTTGCTTAAACAAAGTCCAATATAAATACAAAATATCTCCTCAAAATACACATGGAGGTCCTTGTTTAAAAAATGTGTAATATGATTGTCATGGTATATTTGAGGTTTTTTCCTCTATTTATTCATGTATTATATGGTGAAATTAAGACAGCACTATACCTGATACCTAGAGTATACAGTGACTTTTTTTGTGGAAAGGAACTCTATTACCCATATTTTGTGAAACCCTAAAATTAGCCATACCAAAACTTTTTAAGATTTGATTTTTCTGAAGAGATCTAGGTGTAGATAGAGCCAGAGCAAAAAAAAATCTTTTTCTCTCCCTGAAGATCAGAGAGCACCCAACCCCAATTAAGTCAGACACTTATTATTTTGACTCTTTTGGAGAGGCAAAAAAGTGGAGTGCATAAGAAATAAGTAAGATAATTTTCATCCCTATATTGTTTAATTAACATTCATTGTCTGTATTATCTAAGGACTACAAATCTTATGTCTTCAGACAGCTGAAGAATGGACAAAGTAGAGGTTTCAGTGCATGAGGGTTGATCTGGAAGTCTCAATGGCAATATCATTTTTCTTTGTAAGTAAAAGTGTTAATAACAGCAAGACAAGCTCTGTGACTGTTATTAGGAAATGATGCTTACTCATGCAGACAATTGAAATTCAAGAACTGACAAAGTTTAATGTTGTGGTCCTTGTGGTCCATTTCCACTCCTATATAAGCAGAAATAGCACAGACATATTAAGCTGCTTGTCTTCCCTGAATGGACATGTACATTTGTCTGATAGGCATTATAGTTAGGATTTGATCTAAATCTATCTATGGTTCTACTTAATCAAGCAATGCTTTCCTGTGGCTATGAGAAGTTTTGTGCCATGTGCAGCAAAATCATATCTATGTTTGGAAAAGTAAAAAATAGAATTTCTATTCTTCCTTTGTGAATACTAACATTTATCCTCCAAGCCTTCTTATAGATACTTCCTTCTGGAATATCACTTCACACCTAAAAGGAGAATGAAAAAGTCAATCACTTAACAAAAATATTGCAATCAAACCATGTCTCTCCTAATTGTATATATTTGGTTTAAGTACTGAATTGCTACATCAAAGAGGTACAGAGATGTTCAGTTTACTTTCCTAAGAGTAGAAGAATTGCATATTGGAAAGCATGATTCACTGGTATTGATTCCTCTCATTGCCACTTATTAGACATATGGCCATGGACAAATAATTAAACTTCTTTGAGCTTACTTCTTTATTTGTAAAATTAGGAAAATGAAAACACTTAGCTTTTAGGGTTGTGGAGAGGATCAAATGAGATAGCAGTTAAAGCACTTTACAAACCATAAAATGCTATATTGCTCCTGCCCAGGTGCTATGAATTGTTAGTACATATATGCATGTATATGTTTACAAAGCAGTATCACATGTATATATGGGTATATACATGCATACGTTATTTATTCACTTCTTATTTATATGGCATACATGTTTATGTGTCCTTGTTGTCTCCCACATTATAATGTAAGCTCCTTGTTAGTAGGGATTGTTTAATTCATTTTAGTTGCATTCCCAATACTTAGCATAATGACTAGAAATATAGCTATTTATAAAAGCTTGATCATTATTATTATTATTCATTTTTATTATGTATAAAATGAGAATGATGATATCTATAGTAATTAATTACTTCAAATGTTGTTATGGAGGCTCAAATGAGAGAATGCACACTTAATACAAAGGGGAAAAAATACTCAATTAGAAATATCCCAAAGTTGAATAGTTACTTTAGAAACTGATAGACTGTCTTTTGCTGGGGACCTTGAAGCACAGAATAGAAGGTCATTTTTCAGTTATATTATAAAGGGAAAGATTTTTTTTTCAAGAACTGACTAGACTAGATGAGCTCTGAGGTCCCCTACAATGCTGAGCTTCTATGATTCAGAGATTTAGTCAAACTGAACATTATCTACAATCAACTCTATTATCCTTTCCAATTGATAGAAACCATGGGATACCAAATCAGGAAATGTTCATAACCCAGAAATGGCATTTCTATTTCTTTCCTCCCTGAATTCAAGAGCCTTAGGAATAGCAGTGTCTCCCAAATCAATGGCCCTGTAGCTACTGTTGGAGAAGCACCCCATTCACCTTCCCCTGATCCCACCATGGAGATATGCCCTGGCTATTCATTCTGTGGGCATGTAGCCACAGCTATTGAAGTCACACAGAACTGTTTTGTTGTTGTCATTATTTTTTGCCACTAGAGTCTTTGGCACTCTCAAATGATTCAACATCAAAAACTGATGTGATTTTATCTGTACAAAGGACATTAGAAACAGGCATTCCCTTGTGCTTTGCTACTCCACCCTAATGACTATGGGACCTTTCCATCTGTCTTAAAACTAAAAGTTTCTGTATGCATTGTTTCCTCCATTAGAATGTGAACATTTGAGTGCCAGAACTGTCTTACTTTTCTCTTAGCATCTGCAGCACTCAGCACAATGTTTTACCCATACTGAATGCTAGTAAATGATTTTTCAACCATCCATCCATCCATTCAGTCATTCATCCTGTGTCACTCATCCACATTTTCCTGTAAATCCTTCAAAGGGTTCTGCCCAATGTACTAGAGATTTTCCTCTATTTCTCTTGATATTGTGTAGACATCGATGAGAATCTTGCTATATCACTGGCCCACCGCCCGTCCCATTCTTTAATCATTCTGCTATCATGCAGCCACTTCTGCATATTTCTAACATGCTTCAGACCACTTATACCCATTATGTATCTCTCCACTGCTGTTGGAAGTTGCACAACATTAATTCTTTGTATACTATCTTTTTTCATTGTTCATAGAAGTGCGGGAACACAAGGAGAAAATCAGTGTTAAATAAGATTGGGTTTCATTTCAAGGAGAATCTCAGAGTCAACAATAGCACATAGCAATTTCCCAAGGAATACCCGGTTCATTCTCTCTTTTCTCCTGCACAGAATTCCACTTTGAGATCTCAATATGGTCAAGGAGGAATCATGGACTTTTAAATACTGTGTATGTGAGCTACAAGTTCTGGCAATATCTACTTGGTAAAAAAAAAATAACAGTTTAAGCCAGTGATATCAAATGCAAATAGAAACAAGGGCCACTAAACCACACCTAAGGATCTCTATGGCCACATGTTGTCTTAGAAAACCACAAATAAACATCATCTATGTTTTATTGCATTTTTACTTATTGTGTTAAACACTTCCCAATTCTATTTTAATCTGGGAAAGGCCACACTAGGTATTGCTGTGAGTCACATGGTCCACAGGCTGTATATTTGACATGTCTAGAAACAACAGGCTATATTTGCTTTATAAGCCTATGTATAGAGAGCCTCATCAGTAATGAGCTGGCCATTTGGTGATGCATTATTTATCAAGGAAACAAAGTGTACATGAATATGAAATGAAAATATTTATACTCTATAGTGGAAACCAGAAAGTGTCCTGAAGGATAATCTACCATTTCCTTAACTTGACTGTGGATAAATAGGACTTGCTAATCTATGTGTATGTTACTGAAAAACATTTAAAAAATGACATTCTCATGTGTCTTAGAAACAATCTACAAGATTTCCTTGATCTTTGAGTCACATCCACGCCATGCTGCTACTACCATTGTCCAAATCACTCTATAGTTAAATTAACATTTTAAAAAAATTATTTGGCCTAGATGATTAAAAGTAAATATTTCCAGAACTTGTCTTTTCACTCATGTTACTTTCCTCTTGACTTTCATTTAACAGTTTTTCATTTAATAGCCAAGTGTTACATGCAAAGTTTCAAAAAGCACATCTACTATTTTGTTCCTTGCTAAGCACTTCAAATGGACCTCTATGGATTTAAGAATTCAAAATTATAGATCCAGTTCCATGTGAACAGCTGTAGTTGTGAATCAGCATTTGCTTAATAAGTCATTTTTGAATGGTTTAATATACTGAATGGAAATTCTTGAGACTTCGTTCTCCTAAGACTTCTCCAATTTAAATGACTCATGATCCTCAGTGACAATTAATACTATCCAATATTTGATGAATGCATCATTTGCCCCAGTTATGAATCTCTTTATTTAAAATCTCTTTGTATCCCTTATTAATAATGTTGATAACTCTTAATTTTTTTTTCATTTCTCTGTACAGAGTAGGCATAGATCAGGTCAAATTGAATTTCCCCAAGTGTGTGCACACACATACATACACATGTTGAGACTATAGCTAATATTAAAATACCATATAAGTCAGCAAGTCAAAAAGTAATTGGTGGCAGCATTCCAGAAAGGATTAAATTCATTGAACAGCTATTAATGAGATTTTTTACTCAGGGGCAATTCCTTTCTCTCTCTCTCTTTCTCTTTCTGTGTGTGTGTGTGTGTGTGTGTGTGTGTGTGTGTGTGTGCGCGCACGCGCGTATGTCTCCCTCTCCCCCCAATAGCAACTCTAAAAACAGTCATCCCTAACGAATTATTGAATCAGTCTAGATAAAGCAATATAAATGAAATGCATAGACTTCTATTAAATGATACTATCCTGATGTCTTTTCCATATTCATTATTATGCTAAAGTATTTTAGATAGCCAATCTTCAGGGGCAATGACAAAAAGAATGAGTGTGTCCCTATATCACATAATATAAAAACGTATTTATATGTGCATCTGTAGATATAGATTAGGGGAATATTTATGTTATATGATGTAGCATAAAAGCGCATATACAGGAAGGAAGAATGAAAATTAGGTTTTATTTCAATTGCTATGAATGACAAAGCCTTATGGTGAAGGTGGTAATTTAGTTATTTCTCACAAATTAGTCACATGATTGCAAAGATATTCACAAAATTTGAAAAAAATTAACTCAATATTGACAGCAAGATGCTTAGCACAGTCAAGTCATAGATTATTATAATGCATTTTATTTCTCAAAACATCACCGTTTCCCCACTTCTTCCACACAGCAAATATGACTTGTATCTATATCTTTGTGGTTAAATAACAGCTTTCAGGAGATAAACATTTCCATAGGACACACAATATAACATAAAGTTAGGGTTTTTTTTGGAAGTACTGTTGTGTTAAGCACTACTAACGTAATTTGCATTTTTTCCCTTTTATGATAGCTTCCAATGTGCACTGATCATTCATCAAACATTTTTGTGATTACCTGATACTATTCTGTATGTATTAGGTTCACAAAAGCATATTAATGAATTGTTCATTCATTTCACAGTTTCAAGGTAGTGTGGTGCACTGGTAGGAGCGTTGGTTCTGGAGCCAAAGGACCTAAGTTCAAATCTCTTCTCTGATGTGTATACTAAGTGTATGAAACTGGGTATGTCACTTAGCCACCCTAGACCTCCATTTTCCCATCTGCAGATTAAGGGGTTAGAATAGGTGACCTCTGAGATCCTTCCTTCCAGCCCTAGCACTATGATTTAGTGTCATTTATGGAGAAAATATAAAGGCAAGTATACCTAGTCTAAAATTTGCTTTCTATGACATGCCCATTAATTGATAATAGTTACATTGTGCTTTAAGTTTGTGTGTATATATATATATATATATGTATGTATGTATATATGTATATATGTATATATATATGTATATATACATATATAAATTTATTTGATCTTCACAATTCCATGAAAAAGATGCTATTCCCATTTTACAAATGAGGAAAATGAGGAAGACAGATTCAGTGACTTCCTTAGGACTACATACCTAGTATGTATCAGAGGCAACAGAAAGAATTTGGGTCTTCCTGACTCCAAGTCTTGCATTCTATCCACTGTACTGAACCCTCTTAGATTATCTAATAAGGGAATTACTCCCTGAAGAATTCTGCATCTTCTAATAATGTTAACTGACATTTATATAGTACTTTAAAGTTTTAAAGCATGACATGTATCATCTCTTCTGAACCTCATAACAATACAATGAAGCAGATCTCATTATTCCCATTTTCCCACTAAGAAAGCTGGAATTCTAATTCCAGTTTGAATGACTTGCTCAAATTTACATATCTAGGAACTATCATAAGCAGTGTTCAAAGCTACCTCTATCCTGACTACACCTGAAAAGCCTTTCCAAAGAGACCATACTATCTTGCTTTTTGATGATTGTACAGGCTTAGTTTGCTAAGTCCCAAAGGGCAACAGGCAGGAGGAGTTACAGTGACAACAAAGAGTAAACTTGGTCATTACTTTTAAAGGTTATGTGGCTCTCTTGAAAAGTTTCCTGAATGAATAGCTCTTTGCTAGTTTACCAGGAAGTACTCTCCAAGTTGGAGAAAAGTGAAGACACATTATTTGCTCATCCAGCCTATTATAATATTTCTTTCAAGAGGAGTTTTTCAGCAATGTTTGTTCAATCAATGAGTGGATAAAAGGAGGGAAATGCTTGCATATCTTTAGAAGGGAACCCAGTCATATATAGATAGATATGGATGTCTATATCAACATCTACATATTGATATCTATATCTATCTATCTATCTATGTATATATCACACTGACAGTGAGAAGCCTCCAAGTACATACATATGTGTCAGTTCTCCCCTCTCCATTCTGCATCCTCCATCCCTTCATTTCCCTTCCCAATACACAAATAGAAGTCTGGGTATTGTTCTTCCTCTAGGGCTAGCAGGAGGTCTATTCCCTAAGGATTATTAGGGATAATCAAGACAGGGGCCAACAAATCCTCTCAATTCTAAGGTATGTACTACCTATCTTTACCCCTAAGGAGAATATATATTATTATAAAAAACTAAAAGAAGTTGATTTCTTTAGAATGCTGAATTCCTCTGTAAAGTCAGACAATATGCTACTTTCAGTCTTCAGTAAAACTAAGGTTAATAGTTTAGTTTTATTTTGTTTTAATAAGGTAGTGGGACAAGGACTTGAGAAAAGAGTCAAGAAACTTGGGGAGAAGAACCAACTCTTGTCCCAAGATAAATCTGGAAGAATATTTAACATCTTTGAGTTACAATTTTATCATGTACAAGATGAGATTATTGACAAAATGATTTCTGATTACTGAGAATACAGTATGAAAACCAGAAAAAAAGACCTCAGTGATTATTTTGTTGAGTCTTCCAAATTCCAACATTCTACCAGAATAAGAGTGATACATGGCTGCTTGTTTATCCTCTAGAATTATAAACATTTTTTTAACCTCTGGCCTTTAAAATATCTCTTAAATTTTAGGTACTTTTTTCTGCCCATGCCTCCTTTCTCACCATCCTACCTTCATTTACTTCTATGTCTACTCCCTCTTCAGCAAAAATTTTCTCCTGGAATGAAGCTGGGAAAAAACCTCAACATATATTTTGTGTTTTATACACATATAAATTGAGGCAGGTAAGTAGCATAGCGGAGAAAAGGCTGGTCACAGAGTCAAAAGACCAGAATTTGAGTCTAGCCTCAAATATTTATTAGTTATGTGACTTTGGGCAAGGCCCTTAAGCCCTGTATGTCTCAATTTCCACAACTCTAAAATGGAAATAACACCTACTTCTCATGTTTGTTATGAGAATTAAATGAGTCAATATTTGAAAAGCATTTAATGCAGTGACTGACATGTATTGATTAATTAATAAATACATATCTCCTTTATATAAATTATTGAAAAAATAAATATTCTCCATATAAATGTATATTTCTTTTTCTAATAGTTCGCATCTATATATATATTTGTATACAATGATGAACATATACATACATGTGTAAAGTTTGCTAAAATGCCTTCTTTAAATCCCATTACATATGTAATATTCACATATATACATATGTAATATTCACATATATACATATGAATACACATTTGCATAAATATAATTACGCATTTTATATATACATACATATCCATATATAAATAGGCACATGTTCTAACTGGAAGATAACATTGTGATAGGGTATGTACATTTGTATGTATACATGCTTATATATACATACACATTTTACACATGTGTGTACATTGTATGTGTGTTTATATATACATACATACACACATACTTATAGTGAAAGAGAAAGTGCCATAATATTACACTGTTGTCCAGTGTTGTAACCTTCCAGTTGAGGTACTTTCATTGAATTCAGTACTACTTTCTCATATTACCCAATGAAGCCATAGTGAACTTTATAAAAGGTAAGCATCCTCTCTTTCAAATTAGTGAGTCAATAAACATTTATCAGGCACCTACTGTAAAGGCAAGCAAAGTGGGACTTTTTGCTGTTTTTTCTTTTGGAGTGTTTCTCAGCACTTAGGCAATCAAGTGCCTTTGACTGAGTCTTGCCTTTGTTTGAATTGAGTCTTTGATTGAATCAAAAATCCTTAATTGGAAATGGTATATATACCCTGAGGTATATATTTTGCTTTGGGGTTCACTCATTGGAAGAGTGTAAGTGTCATTTGGCCAGACAAAACTCTGAGTAGCCATTAAGGAGCCTCCAAGCTTTGAAAACTAAGATGTTGCTGCTTCTCTCTCTGGAAACTATGTATGTATTGCTATGGTCAGACAGTTAAAAGGCTGTCTGTTGATTCATGTTATTTTCTCTGTTTGTAATTTCTGTTTGTATTTGCTCTGAAATTCAAGGTGCTGACCTTTTCCCCTGAACTAAGTGAAATATATATATATTGGCCTTACACCACCAGAGCAGCCACAAGTAACATTGTTTTTTTTGTGATACTGTGTTTTTTTTTTAATTTTAATTTTTTTTTTTTTTAGTTTACAACACACAGTTCTACTTAATTTTGAGTTCCAAATTTTCTCCCCTCCCTTCTCTCCACAAGACGGCATGGAATCTCATGTAACTACCACGTATAACTTCACGTTGAATTAATTTATACACTAGTCAAGTTGTGGAGAAGAGTTATGACCAATGGAATGAATCATGAGAAATAAGAAACAGAACCAAAAAGAAAACCCAAAAACAAAAACAAAAGAGAAGAAAAAAAGGCGAGCATGAAGTGTGCCTCAATCTGCATTCAAACTTCATAGTTCTTTCTCTGGTTGTAGACAGCATTCTCCATCGTGAGTCCTTTGGAGTTGTCTTTGTACCTTGTGTTGCTGAGAAGAGCGAAATCTGTCAGGGTTGGTCCTCACGGAATCCATATATCTATGATTGTGTATAATGTTCTCCTGGCTCTGCTCTGCTCACTCAGCATTATGTCTTGTAGGTTTTTCCAGGTTGTTATGAAGTCTGCATCATCCCCATTTCTTATGGCACAATATTATTCCATTACCTTCATATACCACAGCTTGTTCAACCATTCCCCAACTGATGGGCATCCCTTTGATTTCCAATTCTTGGCTACCACAAAAAGAGCCACTATAAATATTTTTGTATATATGGGTCCTTTTCCCACTTGTGTGATTTCTTTGGGATACAACCCTAGAAGTGGTTTTGCTGGGTCAAAGGGTATGAACATTCCTGTGGCCCTTTGGGCGTAGTTCCAAATTACTCTCCAAAATGGCTGGATCATCTCATAACTCCACCAGCAATGTAATAATGTTCCAATTTTCCCACATTCTCTCCAGCATTTATCATTTTACTGTTTTCTTATTTTAGCCAATCTGACAGGAGAGATGTGGTATCTAAGAGTTGTCTTGATTTGCATTTCTCTAATCAGTAGTGATCCAGAGCATTTATTCATATGCCTATAGATAGCTTTAATTTCTTCCTCTGAAATCTGCCTGTTCATATCCTTTGACCATTTCTCAATTAGGGAATGGCTTGTATTCCTATATATTTGGCTCAGTTCCCTGTATATTTTAGAAATGAGGCTTTTATCAGAGATACTAGTTGCAAAGATTTTCTCCCAATTTTCTGCTTCCCTCCTAATTTTTGTTGCATTGGCTTTTTTGATACAAAAACATTTCAATTTAACATAATCAAAATTATCCATTTTGCATTTTGTAATGTTCTCTATCTCTTGTTGGGTCATGAATTCTTTTCTTTTCCATAAATCTGATAAGTAAACTATTCCTTGCTCTTCCAAATTACTTATAGTATCAGCCTTTACTCCTAAATCATGAACCCATTCTGACTTTATTTTGGTGTATGGTGTAAGATATTGGTCTAGGCCCAGTTTCTGCCCTACCATTTTCCAATTTTCCTAACAGTTTTTGTGAAATAGTGAATTCTTAGCCCAGAAGCTGGCATCTTTGGGTTTATCAAAGAGTAGATTGCTATAGTTGTTGACTTCTCCATCTTGTATTCGTGTCCTATTTCACTGATCCACACCTCTGTTTCTTAGCCAGTACCAGGTAGTTTCTATGACTGCTGCTCTGTAGTACAGTTTAATATCTGGTATGGCTAGGCCGCCTTCTCTAGTATTTCTTTTCATTAATACCCTGGATATTCTAGACCTCTTGTTTTTCCAGATGAATTTTATTATTTTGTCCACCTCAGTAAAATAATTTTGTGGTAGTTCGATTGGTATGGCACTGAATAGATAGATTAATTTAGGTAAAATTGTCATTTTTATTATATTAGCTTGGCCTAACAATGAGCAACCGATATTTTTCCATTTATTTAGATCTGACTTTATTAGCGTGAAAAGTGTTTCATAGTTATGTTCATATAGGTCCTGGGTTTGTCTTGGCAAATAGACTCCCAAATATTTTATAGTGTCTACAGTAACTCTGAATGGAATTTCTCTTTCTATCTCTTGCTGTTGGGCTTTGTCAGTATGACACAGGAATGTTGAGGATTTATTTGGGTATATTTTATATCCTGCAACTTTGCTAAAGTTGTTTACTATTTCAAGTAGTGTTTTACTTGGTTCTCTAGGATTCTGTAAATAAATCATCATATCATCTGCAAAAAGTGATAATTCAGTTTCTTCTTTTCCTATTCTAATTGCTTCAATTTCTTTTTCTTCTCTTATTGCTACAGTTATCATTTCTAGTACCAAATTGAATAGTAGGGGTGATAATGGACATCCTTGTTTCACTCCTGATCTTATTGGGAATGTGTCTAGCTTATCCCCATTACAAATAATGCTTGTTGATGGTTTTAGGTAGATGCTATTTATAATTTTAAGGAAGGTTCCATTTATTCCTATGCTTTCTAGTGTTTTTAATAGGAATGGGTGTTGTATTTTGTCAAAGGCTTTTTCTGTGTCTATTGAGATGATCATATGGTTTCTGCTAGTTTTGTTGTTGATATGGTCAATTATGCTAATAGTTTTCCTAATATTGGACCAGCCTTGCATTCCTGGAATAAATCCTACCTGGTCATAGTGTATTATTCTCATGATAAGTTGCTGCAATCTTTTTGCTAATATTTTACTTAAAAATTTTGCATCAATTTTCATTAGAGAAATTGGTCTATAGTTTTCTTTCTCTGCTTTGACTTTACCTGGTTTGGGTATTAGTAACACATTTGTGTCATAAAAAGAATTTGGTAGGACTCCTTCTTCACCTATTTTCCCAAATAGTCTACAAAGTATTGGCAATAGTTGTTCTTTAAATGTTTGATAGAATTCACATGTAAAACCATCTGGCCCTGGAGATTTTTTCCTAGGGAGTTCATTGATGGCATGCTCAATTTCTTTTTCTGAGATGGGGTTATTTAGAAATTTTATTTCCTTTTCTGTTAACCTGGGCAGTTTATGTTTTTGTAGATATTCATCCATATCTCTAAGGTTGTCAAATTTATGGGCATACAATTGGGCAAACTAATTCCTAATTATTGTTTTGATTTCCTGTTCATTAGAGGTGAACTCACCCTTTTCATTTTTGATACTGGTAATTTGATTTTCTTCTTTCTTTTTTTAAATCAAATTGACCAAAGGTTTATCAATTTTATTGGTTTTTTCATAAACCCAGCTCTTTGTTTTATTTATTAATTCAATAGTTTTCTTGGTTTCAATTTTATTAATCTCTCCTTTGATTTTCAGCATTTTTAATTTAGTATTTAATTGGGGATTTTCAATTGGCTCTTTTTCTAGCTTTTTCAGCTGTATGCCCAGATCATTGATCTCCTTTTTCCCTATTTTATTTATGTAAGCATTTAGGGATATAAAACCTCCCCTAAGAACTGCTTTTGTTGCATCCCATAAGTTTTGATATGTTGTTTCATTATTGTCATTCTCTTGAATGAAGTTATTAATTGTTTCTCTGATTTGTTCTTTGGCCCATTCATTCTTTAGAATTAGATTATTTAGTTTCCAATTAATTTTTAGCTCTTTCAATGAGTATTTTGCCCTCTGGTTCTAGGACCTCTGGGCAGTTGTCTGATAATTTCTTCGAAGATACTGTCAAGGCTCCTTTTTTCATCGTGGATTTCCGATAGACCAATAACTCTTAAATTGTCTCTCCTGGATCTATTTTCCAGGTCAGTTGTTTTCCCAATCAGATATTTCACATTTCTTTCTATTTTTTCATTCTTTACATTTTGTTTTACTACTTCTTGGTGCCTCAAAGATTCATTAGCTTCCACTTGCTCAACTCTAATTTTTAATGAGTTAGTGTTTTCATTTTGCTTTTGAGTCTCCTTTTCCAATTGGTTGATTTTACATCTCAGGGTGTCTTTTTCTCTCTTTAGATTCTGTATCTCCGTAGCCATTTCACCAAACTTATTCTTTAGGGACTTGATTTCATCTTCTTTTAGCTCCCTAATTTGGTTTTTAAAATCCTCCTTTAAATCTTCCGGCAATGCTTTTTGGACTGGAGGCCAGTTCACATTACCTTTTGAGGTATCAGACATGTTTATAGTGTCATTGCTGTCCTCTTCCAAATTGGTATTTTGATCATTCCTGTCTCCATAAAAAGAATCTATAGTCCTTGTTTTTTTTGTGTTCTTCTTCATGTTGGTTAGCCTTTTCCTGGCTTTACAACAAATATCTGCCTTTAGGGCTCAGGGCTCTCTGTCCCAGCTTTCTTATTCTGGGGATTGTGAGTTTAGAATTATAGCCTTCAGTTTCGTGAGATGTTGGGGAGGGGTCTGGCTCCCTGATGTCTCACTCCCTGGGGTTGCTCTCTAGCACTGTTACTCTTCAGCAATAGTCTCAGCTGTTTGTTGTTTGAGCTGATGTCTGGCACTTCCCCTGGGGGAGCAAGATTACATCTGGGCTCCTGGTGTTGACCCCTGCCGGCTCTGCCCCTCTGGGACTAATGAAATTCTACTGTTTGACCACTGAAGTCCCACTTCTTTCTCCTCTGTTCCAGCGTTCTTTTTTTTTTTTTTCCAAGGAATTCTCCGGGTGGGCAGGGGAGGGATTAGAGCCATTTACCTGGCCATTATGTCTCCTGGGAGTTCAAGAAGCTAGGTTTCTGGGCTGCAAGCATCAGGAGTCGGTATTTCCCAGCCAGTGGCATTGCACTGCCTCTCGTCGCTTCCACAGACTGCCATCCTGTGTGGGGAGGACTGGGGATCTCCGCCGGTTTCAGGCACCCAGCTTCCTCCCAGCTTGTCTTCCACGTGGGTTTCCCAGCTAGTCACTTCCGCTTTTACCTGGAGCTGCTCTGCACGCCAAGCACTCTCCAAGTCTACAGATTCGTGCCTTCGGTCTTTCAGACTCGCCCAGCTCAGAAATTTGCCCCAGTCAGACTGTTCACGGTTTCTAACTCTCTCAAATCTGCTCAAATTCACTTTTTTATAGGAATCTGACAGACCTTTTGAGAGAGCTCCAGTAAGATGCTGTTTTCATGCGGCCATCTTGGCTCCACCCCACCACAAGTAACATTGTTGTTATGCCTACTATGTGCCAGTCATTGTTCTGAGCTCTGGAATAATGAGCACACCACCTGTCAGATATCTGCAAAGCAGAGCCATGAAAATAAGTATACATTTCTTTTGCTGCTGACATGGTCAAAGTGACCTCAACCCAGTTGCTTCATTTCCTCATACTTGAAAACACACACATTCATGAATTTCAGTACACATATGTAACTTATGAAGGAAGAACTTATAGTTAGAGAGAAAAGCTGTCTTGTTGCCTACAACAATATTCATTATTCACTCCAATCAAGACCTGTGTGCATTTTTTAATTTACATTTATATAGCACTTAAAACTAGCAAAGTACTTTACAATAATTTTATTGGAAGTTTTTCTTAGTACTACTTGGATGAGAAAAAGTAAATCATTATTACTCTTTATTTCATATATTAGTAAAGTGGAAGAAAGAAATGTTGAGAAAGTTGGTCAGTGGTATCTAAGATTTTAGCAAAGAAATGACATTCTGGTTATAAGAAAGAAAGTGGCTGAGTTTTTAGGGTCATAGACACTAACCCTTTGTGTGCATGCATTCAAATGCTATTCTGTCTGGTTTGGGGTTGGATGTTGAAGGTGATATCTTTAGAGCCAAATGACATAATAAATGTACATGCTAAATTACTATATAAATGTTAGGTATTGCTTTAATTATTAGCAAGAAAAATAATATAAATTATGGTATCTAAGAAGATACTATGGGCAGCTAGGTGGTACAATGGCTAAAGTGTTATTCCTAAAATCAGGAAGATTTATCTTCCTGAGTTCAAATCTGGCTTTAGACACTTACTAGCTGTGTTACCCTGGGCAAGTCACTCAACCCTGTTTGCCTCAGTTCCTCATCTATAAAATGATCTGGAGAAGGAAATGGCAAACCGCTGTCATGTCTTTGCAAAATAACCCAATTAGGGTCATGAAGAGTCAGATGTGACTGAACAACAAGAAGAAAATATTGTGAGGAAACTAGGTAAAATTATAGGAATGCTTGGGGCCATAGTTAAAGTGGAAGGTAACTAAAATGAACAATCTGAAAACCTGAATTTTCTCTTTTATGTACAAAATGGGACAAATTATCCATTTCATGCTGTTCCTTGTCAGAGATATCTAAGGATAATTCTGTCATCATCATCATAATCATCATCAACACCATCATCATCATCTTCCTTCTCCTCTTCTTGATCCCAACTAGCACTTCAAAGTGGGCAAAGAACTTGATGTTTTATCTCATTTCATCCTCAACACGATGATATAAATAAGATAGTTACTATTATTATCATAAATTTCCAAATGAAGACATTGAAAATGAGAGGTGAAATGATTGCCCAAGATTACATAGCTAGTAAATGTTTTAGAAAGGATTCAAACTCAGGTCTTTCTGATTCCAAATGGAGTATAACCTATCTCTTGTGTCATCTAGTTGCCCCGATTTTCTCCAGAAAGTCAAAGGCTCTCAAAGTCACGACTATTAGTGGCCATATAGTTCAATTCATATCTGACTAGGAATGTCTTCTGCAGTATCCCTGACAACTAGCTATCTATCCCCATTTAATGAACTCCATTGCTAAGGACTGCAGCACCTGCTGTTATGGTTTCAGACAGATCTAATTATTAAGACATTCCTTCTTATATAAATCATAAAACTGCCTCTCTACAACTTCAACTGTTTGTTCTTACATCAGTTCTGGGCCCTGAGGCCAAATAGAAAATGTCTAATACCTTCTTCATTGTTAAAGTCAGCTGAAAAAAAAAGTATCATGCCTCCTCTCCCTCTTTTTTTCTCCTGTCACCTTTTCTTCTGTTTTTCAAATGATCCATAAATAAAGGAGATTCTTTTCACCTTACCATTCAAGTCACCTCCTCTAGATGCATTCTCTTCTGTTAATATACTTCCTTAAATTAACCGGAGAAGGAAATGGTGAACTACTCCTGTATCTTTGCCAAGAAAACCCCAAATGGGGTCACAAAGTGTTTGACATGACTAAAATGAAGAAACAACAAGAACAACAAGAAGAACAAGATATTGTGAGGACACTAGGTAAAATGATAGGAATTAAATTTTAAGATAACTAAAATCTTCTTGACATGGTCTAACTAGAATATATTTCTAATTCCGAATACTGTGTCTCTCTTAAAGTACTTTAAGATTATATTAACTCTTTTGACCTCCATATTGCACCATTGACTCATATTGAATTGATAGTCCAAAAAAACCTCTAGGCCAGACTACTGCTGCCTTGAGGCCAGACCAGGTATTTAAGGCCATTTTAGTATAATCACTTAACATGTCAGAAAGGTCAGAAATCCACAGGAAGCCTTCGGAAATTCCAACATGATCTCCTCACTTATGCTTCAAGTATAATTCAGATAACATGATTGCTTAAAATTCTTTCCATTTTGGGGGGCGGAGCCAAGATGGCGGCTGGTAAGCACGGACTAGAGTGAGCTCCGTACCCGAGTCCCTCCAAAAACCTATAAAAATGGCTCTGAACCAATTCTAGAACCGCAGAACCCACAGAACAGCAGAGGGAAGCAGGGCTCCAGCCCAGGACAGCCTGGATGGTCTCTAGGTGAGGTCTATCCCGCACGGAGCTGGGAGCTGGGAACGGAGTGGAGCAGAGCCCAGCCTGAGCGGCGTGGACGATCCAGACCAGAAGCCGGGCGGACAGGGCCTGAGCGCCCTGAATATGTGAGCTGCGGCAGTTACCAGACCCCTCGACCCACAAACACCAAAGACTTCGGAGAAGGTTAGTGGGAAAAGCTGCAGGAGTGGAAGGAGTTCACGGTTCGGCTTCCAGCCCAGGGGGCAGTGGAGGTGGGGCAGCTACAGCTGTTGTTACTTCCGGCTCCAGGCCCACCTGGTGGGAGGAATTAAGTGGTGGATCAGAGCAGGAGTGCAACAGCCTGCTGAAGATCTGAGCCCAGTCTGGACTGGGGGTCCTTGGGGAAGGAGGAGTGCGGCTCTGACAGAGCTGGCACCTCCCCCCCAAATGTAGAACATAGAACTCGTTAGTCTACAAGCAGTCATACCCCACTGAAAAACTCAAGGGTCAAGTTAGTTGGTTGGGAATATGGCCAGGCAGCGAAAACGTGCCCAGATTCAGTCTCAGACTTTGGATTCTTTCTTTGCTGACAAAGAAGACCAAAACATACAGCCTAAAGAAGACAACAAAGTCATAGAGCCTACAACAAAAGCCTCCAAGAAAAACATGAACTGGCCCCAGGCCATAGAAGAACTCAAAAAGGATTTGGAAAAGCAAGTTAGAGAAGTAGAGGAAAAATTGGGAAGAGAAATGAGAAGGATGCGAGAAAACCATGAAAAACAAGTCAATGACTTGCTAAAGGAGACCCAAAAAAATACTGAAAAATACACTGAAGAAAACAACACCTTAAAAAACAGACTAACTCAAATGGCAAAAGAGCTCCAAAAAGCCAATGAGGAGAAGAATGCCTTGAAAGGCAGAATTAGCCAAATGGAAAAGGAGGTCCAAAAGACCACTGAAGAAAATACTACTTTAAAAATTAGATTGGAGCAAGTGGAAGCTAGTGACTTTATGAGAAATCAGGATATTATAAAACAGAACCAGAGGAATGAAAAAATGGAAGACAATGTGAAATATCTCCTTGGAAAAATCACTGACCTGGAAAATAGATCCAGGAGAGATAATTTAAAAATTATTGGACTACCTGAAAGCCATGATCAAAAAAAGAGCCTAGATACCATCTTTCAGGAAATTATCAAGGAGAACTGCCCTGATATTCTAGAGCCACAGGGCAAAATAGAAATTGAAAGAATCCATCGATCGCCTCCTCAAATAGATCCCAAAAAGAAATCTCCTAGGAATATTGTTGCCAAATTCCAGAGCTCCCAGATCAAGGAGAAAATACTGCAAGCAGCCAGAAAGAAACAATTTGAGTATTGTGGAAACCCAATCAGAATAATCCAAGATCTGGCAGCTTCTACATTAAGAGATCGAAGGGCTTGGAATGCGATATTCTGGAGGTCAATGGAGCTAGGATTAAAACCTAGAATCACCTACCCAGCAAAACTGAGTATCATGTTGCAAGGCAAAATATGGATTTTCAATAAAATAGAGGACTTTCAAGCTTTCTCAGTGAAAAGACCAGAACTGAATAGAAAATTTGATTTTCAAACACAAGAATCAAGAGAAGCATGAAAAGGTAATCAAGAAATGGAAATTGCAAGGGACTTACTAAAGTTGAACTGTTTTGTTTACATTCCTACATGGAAAGATGATGAGTATGATTCATGAGACCTCAGTATTAGGGTAGTTGAAGGGAATATACATATATATATATATATATATATATATATATATATATATGTATATATATATGTATATATATATATGGTTATGTATATATATAAGTGAATGTGTATGTATGTATATATATCTATGTGTATATGTATGTATGTGTATATATATATATATATATGTGTTTATGAGTATATATATATGTAAAAGAGAGAGAGCAGACACAGGGTGAGTTGAAGATGAACGGAAGATATCTAAAAGAAATAAAATGAAATTAAGGGATGAGAGAGTAACATACTGAGAGAGGGAGATAGGGAGAGATAGAATGGGGTAGATTATCTCGCATAAAGGTGGTAAGAGGAAGCAGTTATATGGGAGGAGGGGAGAGGGCAGGTGAGGAGGGAATGCGTGAACCTTGCTCTCATCAGATTTGGCCTGAGGGGGAATACCATACATACTCAGTTGTGTGTCTTACCCCACAGGAAAGAAGAGGGAGGAAGATAAAAAAAAAATAAAAGGCGGGGGGATGATGGAGGGGAGGGCAGATGGGGGTGGAGGTAATCAAAACAAACACTTTGGAAAGGGGACAGGGTCAAGGGAGAAAATTCAATAAAGCGGGATGGGTTGGGAAGGAGGAAAATGTAGTTAGCCTTTCACAACATGAGTATTGTGGAAGGGTTATACATAATAATACATGTGTGGCCTAGGTTGAATTGCTCAATTTCTTAGGGAGGGTGGGTGGGAAGGGAAGAGGGAAGAGAATTTGGAACTCAAAGTTTTAAAATCAGATGTTCAAAAACAAAAAAAGTTTTTGTATGCAACTAAAAAATAAGATACAGAGGCAATGGGGCGTAGAAATTTATCTTGCCCTACAAGAAAGGAAGGGAAAAGGGGATGAGAGGGGAGGGGGGTGATAGAGGGGAGGGCTGACTGGGGAACAGGGCAACTAGAATATAAACCATCTTGGAGTGGGGGGGAGGGTAGAAATGGGGAGAAAATTTGTAATTCAAAATGTTGTGAAAATCAATGCTGAAAACCAAATATGTTAAATAAATAAATTGCACTAAAAAAAAAAATTCTTTCCATTTTTTTTTTGCTTTATTGATTTTAGTATATTGAATAATGTGATTGATTTTAAAATAACAGGATCAAAAAGGGCCAGGGATATGTAGGATTATGGATTACATACAACTAATGAAATGGCCTTTCAAAATGTTTAGCTTTTCTCCTTGTAGCATGTTAACATTGTCTTACAAATGTGAACTTATAAAAGAGTAAACAAGGTCAGATTTTTCTGGGGCTTTTCCCTTCATGTTTTCTTCTATTCAACTTTTCCTGAAGAAAAAGCACAGGAGAAATGTGACATGATATCCACTGTTTCTAATCATATTTATACTGACTGTACTTTTAGTCTTTGCACCTGTTTAGGCCTAAGGGAAGTGGTAAAAAGAGCGTACTGCAGTCATTTAAATAGCTTTGGTTTCAAGTTCTGATTTTACAACTGAGAAAAGGGAAATAGAAACTTCCTTAGCTCATTAGACCCCTGTTGCAATATCTTTTGGCTGTGTTGTTAATGAGGCTTAATGATGGTATGATGGAAGAGGTGGTCTAGAAGGAAATTCTCCTGAATAGAGCAAGATGCTAATATCAGGGATTCTGGGAAGATGGTGGAATAGGTCATAAATTCCAAGCTCTCCAGATTTCTCTCACAAACAAAACAAAATAGCACCTCAGGGTGAACACAGAACAGTAAAAATTATCAAGAGTTGGGGCAGAACAGTGGTTCTCCTGGGACAACTGGGTAAGATCAGTTGAAAAATTTCAGGACCAAGGTTTGGTCCCAATGAAGTGTAAACAGCTCCAGGCTAGTTCTACTGAAAAAGCAAGCACTGAACCCTAAGGCTAGCTGGGTTGGGAGCAGCCTTGGCTCCAGCCACAGGAATTTTCACCTTCCAGACAGTGTACAGAGTTGAACATCTGAGTGGGGGAAGATTGAGGGAACCTCTGCTGATAAGGGATGCCAGCCCCAGCTGTGCTATTGAGACACAGTTCTGGGTGAGAATGAATCAGCACATGCCAGGTGAGTGCAGAATCAGTGGAGCAGGGACACTGCTCGTTGTGGCCAATTACCAGAGGGCAGAGTTCTTCCTTTTGGTTCCAGGTCAGAGGGGAGAACTGAAAGAGGATCTGAGGCCAGAGGAACTGTCTCCCATCCCCCAGGACTGAAGGTCAATACAATAATAAGCTGCTACAAATTTTTTTAAATGAGCAGGCAAATGAAAAAGAACCCATAGGAACTATAGAAAGTTACTATAGGAAGAGAGAAGATAAAGATTTGTCTTCAGAAAAGGATACCGAAACAAAAAAAAAACCAAAAAACAAAAACTCTTTCCTGACCCAAAGAGTAACATCAAATGGTCACCTCTCCAAAAAGAATTCATAGATGAACTTAAAAAAGACTTTAAAAATCAAATGAAAGAGATGGAGGAAAAATAAAAAAATAAGAACAATCTAAGAAAAACAAGATTATGAAAAGAAAGTCATACAGTTGGAAAAGGAGATCCAGAATCTTAAGGAAGGAAATGACTCCTTGAAAATTAGAATTGGGCAAGGTAAGCTATGAAGTTATGAGACCAAGAAATAATAAATAAATGAATGGATGTATGTGTACACACACACACGCGCACACACATGCACACACATACATTTATATATATATGCATGTGTGTATGTATATGTGTATGTGTGTGCATGTGTGTGTGTGTTGTGTGTGTTTAATGAAAAATTAGAAGAGAATGGGAAATACCTCACAAGAAATACAAGTGATGTGGAGAATAGATCAAAAAGAATAATCAGAATTAATCAGACTACCTAGAAGCTACAATTAAAAAAGAATCTCAATATAATACAAGAAATAATTAAAGGAAACCATCCTGAATCTTTAGAATAACAGGGGAAAGTAGAAATAGAAAAGAATCCACCTATCACTGCCTGAAAGAGGTCCTACAAAGAAAACCTATAACAATATCTTAGTTAAATTCTGAAACCCCTAGTTTGAAAAGAAAATATTGTGAGCAAGAAGAGAAAATAATTCAAATACAGTGAAGCCACAATTAGAATCACACTAGACCTAGCAGTGGCAACACTAAAAGAGCACAGGTCTTGGAACACTTTATATCAAAGAGCAAAAGAACTGATGTTGAGGCTGAAAACATCATATCCAGCAAAGTTAAGCATAATACTGAATGGGAAAAAAATGGATATTCACAGAACTGAGAAACCTTCAAGATATTATGGGCTAAAAAAACCCTGAACTTAATAGAAAATTTGACATGCAAGATTCAAGAGAAATATAAGATACATATCAAAGACTAATTACAAGGGACTCAATAAGAACAGACTGTTTACTTTTTATATAAGGAAATATAAAATGTATGTTTAAGATTGTTATTAGTAATTTGGTAGTTTGAAAGAAAGATTGGAGTAGACCTGAGTATTATGTAAGTCTAAAAAGTAAAACCATTTAGGAAAAGGTAAAAAGAGGTTATACAAATGAGGTACAAGAGGAAGAACTGACACAGAGGAATTAGATGGTAATTCTGGAACTCTACTCTCATCAGGAATGGGTTAAAGAGGGAATAATATATATAACCTAGAAGGGTATAAAAGTCTTCTAAATTCAGAAAGTAATAAAACACTAAGAGGATAGGGAGTGGAGAGGATAAGGAAGGGCTGCTAGAGGGAACCCTACTCACATCAGATCTGAGTTAAAAAGAGAATAATATATAGATTTGGAAGGAAATAACAGTCTTCTAAATTTATAAAGATATAAGAGTATGAGGGAATAGAATAAGGGGGGCATAGAATGGTTTTCAGATTAATGGGAATAGGATAAAGAGGGAATTTTTATATATACACATACACATACACATATACATATATATGTGTTTTTGTGTATACATTTACATATATGTGTATATATTTGCATGTATATGTATATATGCCCATACACACACACATATATATATACATATATATATACATATATATATATACATATATATATATACATATATATGCACATATATTTGGAAGGCTATAAAAGTCTTCTAAATTGAGATAGAAACAAGAATCCAAGGGTAAAGGGTGGGTGGCAGAGGATAAGGGATGGATCTTTGGAGAGGATGTAGATTAAGTAATAGGAGGGCAAGATAGTGGGTAGAAGTAAAGCAGAGTAATAAGGAGGGATAGGAAATAAGAGATACACAGAAACATAAAGATCAGGAGTAGAATTTATTAGGGAAAAAAGGGCAAGCAATCACAATCTCAGGCAAAGTTAAAGCTAAAATAGATCTAATCAAAAGAGAAAAATAGGGAAACTGTACTATACATCAATCCTATTAATCAATATTGTTTTAGACTATTTAAATTAACTAGACAGTATAATGTTGTGATATTGCTGTGATATAGAAAATGATGAGTTGGTGGATTTAAAAAATATGGAAAGACTTGGACTTATGAAGGAAGATGTTATCCACCCTCAGAGAAACAGAAAACAAACAAGTATGGTGCCATCTTACATAGATGTATGTAAATCTATATGTCTATATATGAATGTGATGATAGATATCTTAGTATATGCATGTGTATGTAGGTGTGTGTGTGTGTGTGTGTGTGTGTGTGTGTGTGTGTGAATTAATCTTCTTGAGGGGAGAGGGAAAAAGGACAAAGTAAAAAGTGCATAGCAGAGAACACGAGAAAACTTACAAGGAAGCAAAGAAAAGATGGACAGCTCTGAACAAAATGTGTAGTATTTATTATATAGTTTTTTTTGAAATGGAAATTTATTGTTGCATATTTTGAATACTCTCATGTTCTGCTGTGCACATGGCAATGCTTTTGTTGTTTCTTTTCTTATTTTGGATTTAAGTTTCATTATTTAAGTTTATAATATGGTTCCTTTTCTTATTGTGTATTTAAGTTTGAAATAAATCAATAAAAAGATGCTAATATCGACTTGATTTTCTGGTATAATCATTCTGTGGGTCAAAATTCTTAAAAATAATGAGGTTGATTTCTTTTCAATTGAAGGGTGGGATTTCTATCAACCTATAGAAGAAATCCTACAGCTCCTCTCCACTTACACTCAGATATAGCACAATAGCTACAAGACTAAGGATAACCTGCAATCACAGCCCAGTCATTCTCTTTATTGTGTGCTGCTGATAACTCGAGTACTGCTCTAAATATATGAGATATGCATAAAGTGAAATTCAAGTTGTCCTAGTTAAGGGTAAAAGTGATCCCCTTTAAGTCAGCTTTGAGTGAACACATTAGAGTGCATTTTTATAGGTATCTTTGAAAGGTAAAGAAGCCAGCTACATGATAAGTTGAAGTCCATGTAATGTTTTAGGGCAGAAATGCAAACTCACGGTGGAGATGAGAAAATTTATTTACAGCTGGCATATAGTACAGTCCAGACTCAACTCAGGTCTTCTAGCTCCAAGTCCAGTGCTTTTCCTCAGGTCAGCTGTTCCAGTTAATGCATCAGAATCAAGATTTCCATATTAAAACAAAACAAACACACAACAACAAAACCAAGCTCCTGATGTCCAATGTTAACAAAGTCAAAATTCCAGTATAGTACACCTCAAAAGAGGTTGAATAATTTTTACAGTTCAATATAATGGGAATCAGCACATATTAACCCACTCTGTTGTCCAATAAAATTTACTGAGTAACCTATATCCTATTACTGTTAGCACTACTAAAATAAGCTTGTTGAAAACATCAAATAAGGTACTAAGGTCTTAAAAGAAAAGGTAATTTTCTGTCAGCTGCTCTAGTTCCAGCTCTGACACTAGCTAGCAACTACAGCGACAGTAGAAGGAACATCCTTATATAAGAATTCCCTATATCAATGAAATCCCTGATCCATTTCCTTCCCTCTCTCTCATTATAGATTATTCCTGGAACCAGTTGGGTGATATATGCTGAGTGTTCTTAAAATTCTCAATATTTGAATTTGTCATCAGTTATCACAATGGGATCATAGATTTGCCATATATAATACATGATGATCCCATGTGAACTATTTTCATATTTTCCAAATAGCTCTTCTAATTGCTCTTCTCTTTGAGTTTTGGACCTCTACCTTGGCTCTGCATGTGTGTCTCTGACAGCCAATCTATTAGGCAGAGAGCCCATCTGTTATCCATCATCCTTGTTATATGATCCACTCGACATCATTTCCCATGATAGGTTCATCCCAATATATCTGTCAACTATGATATCTCAATAAGCAAAGACTTAATTCTAAACCTTCTTTCAATGCTTACTCTTTCCTAGCATCATTATAATTTATATCTGCTACACATAGTATTCATATTTTCAGAAATAATACAAATGAATAGTCCAGATTTATAGAAATATTCATAATCCTTTTTATTAGAATACAAGCTATTGTTAGAGGAAATGTGATGCAGTACATTAAAAGTTGGCCTTGAAAACAGAAGAACCTGGGTTCAAAGTTCCACCATACTATCTGTGTGACCCTGAGCATGTTAGTTAACCTCTTAGTGTTCTATAAGCTGAGACTGTAAATTATAGAGAACATGCAAACCGTCAGCAGTAGGTTTGTCTTGCCAGATAATTTCATCTATTAATGAAATCACAGGTCCTTTCCTTATTGCCTATCAATCTATTAATATATACCATTAAAGATTTGTTAAGTTGAACATAAAGTAGGTGATCCTGAAAAGTGACAGATGGGTGGAAAGTGCAGTGAGATAGTCTTAAGGTCAGTAGAAAGAACACTTAAAACTTTGTAAAAATGAAATAGACTGCCTCAAAGGCTAGTGAGATTCCCCATCCTGGGAATTTTCAAATGGAAGCTAGATAACCACTTGTCAGGGATGCTATAGATGTGATTCATGACTTGGGCTGGGCCCAAACTAATTACAAATCAAGGTCCTTTATAATGGTACAGTCTTGTGATTCCATAATTCTATTAGTAGAATGGGAGAAAAAACAATCTAAGAAGATAGAGTTCTGATTCCAATTTAGCACTAAGGTTTGGGTATTTCCTGACCCATAGCTTGCCTAAATATGAGAGTAGAAGCTTTTTTTCTTCACTCTTTATTTCACAATAATTATGTTTTGGATAAATTCCTCCTTTAATTTTTACAAATTATCTCTTATAGGCTGAAATCAAAGTTGTTTATAGTTGACTAAAAAGAAAAATAAATCCTTTCCACCTTAAAAGACAAGGAGATAGTATTTCAACTTGCCAAATGGCAACATCAGAGCCTATCCACTAATAATCAAGCATAAGTATTCACCATCACTGCATAAATTTGCAACATTGATGTTAAAATGCTTTATAAACTGTCTCCCATCTACCTTAACCAAAAAGTTCAACTAGAGAGTTGATCAAAATAATGCACTAATGATAAGTAATGATATAAAGCAATTTTCTTATTCCAAATTTCAGATTAGTTATCTATGCACAATGTAAATTCGCTTAAGATTTTAGATATTTACTTTTTCTTTTTTATTTCCTAAAGCATGGCAATTATCTGGAACTTACTCTGTTTGAATCTACCAGCTAATTAAATAGAAATAAAAATAATGAACTTGCCCCCAATTGGATTTATATATTTCCTAAGTTCATCATTAATTTTGTGACTTTCAAAACTTATTACTCTACAAGAGAAACAGTAAGATGTAATGGGTAGAAGACAGGCCTAAGAATCAAGAAGAGGTTCAAGTCCTATCTCTGACACTTAGCATCTCTGTGAACATGTGCCTTTCCCTTTATTGTGTAATGGTCAAGAGACTTTCAATATTGGGAGTTCATGATACTGATCAAATTATAAGTATAGATCTGGGCCCACGTATCCCCAACCCTCTCAAAAGGAAAAAAAAAGCTCAATGTTGCACATAAAACAATAATTACATAAACAAGCTGGATGTTAAGAGTTATGATTTGGTCTACCAGAGCCTTTCATGCCTGCTATTCCAATGTGATCCTTAACTTTGCTTGACTGAAACTGATTTGAGTGGTAAATTCAGGTTTATTAACGACTTATGTTGATTAACACTTGATTTGACAATTGGATGAAAGCATTAATAGAATATTTATCTAATTTCTATATGATGGAAAACTAAAAGGATGGCTAACATAGTTGATTATCAGCTCTTAAGCTTTTTTGGACACCTTTGTACTCTTAAAAATTATTGAGGACCTCACAAGGAGCTTTTGTTTATGTGGATTACATCTATCAACATATATTGTATTCAAAATTAAAACACCTGAATATTGTTATGAAAATTGTTTTGATCTTGCAGACTACCTGAAAGGATCTTAAGGGTACCTGGAAACCCTGGATCACACTTTGATAGCTGTGGTGTGAGATGACAGAATAAAGATTTTTAAAAATCCCAGTAGGCTAAAATATTATCCAAATATGATAACCAATCCATTTATTATATACTACTAGGCCAGGCATTGTGCTAGCATGAAATATAATGCATACATATATATATATATACATACATATATATGTGTGTATGTATGTGTATATATTATATATATATATGTGTGTGTGTGTGTGTGTGTGTGTGTGTGTATACATGTGTGTATGTACTCATACGCTAGGGTTTTTTGAAGGAGCTTCATAAGAACAACATTAAGGAGGCATGAATAGAAAATAGGTTGGGAGAAAAATATCCAGACATTGTAGATGATATGTATATCCATAAGATCCAACAGTATGTTAGTATGTTAGAGCAGAGAGAAAAAATGAGTGCAATCTTAGAAGATATTTAGAGAGAGAGGGAGGGAAGGAGGAAGAGAGGAAAGGGAGGTGAGAGACAGAGAAAAGAGAGGGGGGGAGGAAGGGAGAGAGAGAGAGAGAGAGAGAGAGAGAGAGAGAGAGAGAGAGAGAGAGAGAGAGAGATTTGGAGGGAGTAGGGTGAAGTCTTGCTGTACTGGAAACATATCTTTTATATTTTCTAAGAGGTAGCTGTTAGGATCAAATCCTGCTTCTGACACTTCCTCACTGTGTGACCAGGACCAAGCCATCTAACAACTCTAAGTCTGTTTCGTTATATGTACATATGGGAATAATATTCCTGTAGCTCCTCTCTCACAGGGTGGTTGTGAATCTCAATGTAGCTAATGTTTGGAAAAGACACATTAAATTGCTTGATTAAATAGTCAAACAATAAGTATTTATGGAATGCCTATGCTTTGATAGACTCTGTTACTTTTCTAAAAGTCTCTGCTCTAGAGGAGTTTACAAACTATCTGGGGTATAACATATATGTATATACAAAGTAAATATAAGGCTTTTTTTTGAGGAGAGGTATACAAGAACAGCACTAGAACCTGGAAAACTCAAGAGTCAAGAATGCTTTATGTAGAAAGTGGTAATCAACTTGAACTTTGAAGGAAGGTAGGAATTCTAGGAAAATGAGATGAAGAAGAGAATACATTTCTGTGTGTGGAGCAGCCTGAAGAAAGACAGAGTTGCAAGGTAGAACGTCATATGTAAGGAAAAGTAATATTCTAGGTTCTAATAGGTTATATGGTTCATGGAGTTTAGAAATGTGTGATGAGCCCAGAAAGGTAGGTGGGAGATAGGTTATAACGTGTTTCAAACATCAAACAGAGAGGAGTTTTATTAAGCTATCAAAAGGTAGGTTTAATTTTATCAAAATTCTTAGTTTTTAAAAACTTTTTTAACTTGCAAATTTCAAGCAAATTTCAGAAGGAAGATGTATAACAACATAATTACTATCTACTGAGTTGATCAATAATTGATTTCTTTTTAAAAAAATATTTATTTATTTTTAGGTTACAACATTCAGTTCCACAAGCTTTTGACTTTTAAATTTTCTCCCCTTTACTCTCCTTTCCCACCCCAAGACAGCATGCAATCCGATATAGGCTTTACATATACATTCTTATTATGTATCTTATTAAACATATTTTCACATTTGTTATGTTGTAAAGAAGAATTATAACTTATGGAATGAACCATGAGAAAGAAGAAACAAAACAAAAGAGAGAGAAAACAAATAGTATGCTTCGATCTGCATTCAGACTCCATAAGTCTGTTTCTGGATGTGGATAGCATTTTCCATCATGAGACTTTTTAAGTTGTCTTAGAACCTTGCATTGCTGAGAAGGGCCAAGTCTATCAAAGTTAGTAATTGAACAATGTGGTTGTAACTGTATACAATGTTCTCCTGGTTCTGCTCCCCTCACTCAGGATCAGGTCATACAGGTCTTTCCAGGTTTTTTCTGAAGTTCTCCTGGTAATCATTTCTTATAGCACAATAGTATTCCATTACACATTATACCACAACTTGTTCAGCCATTCCCCAATTGATGGGCATCCCCTCAATTTTCAATTCTTTGCCACCACAAAAAGAGCTGCTATAAATATTTTTCATATATGTAGGTCCTTTTCCCATTTGTACGATCTCTTTGGAATACAGCCCTAGAAGTGGTATTGTGAGGTCAAAGGGTATGTACATTGTTATAGCCCTTTGGGCATAGTTCCAAATTGCCCTCTGAAATGATTGGATCAGTTCATAACGAGGAGTTTTTATTTGATCCTAGAGACAATTGGAAGTTCATTGGGGAAGAGAGTGGCATGGTAAGAAATGTGTATTAGGAATATGACTTTGGTAACCATGTGGCAAATGCCTTTGAGAAAGGAGAGACACGAGGCAGAGAGATCAGCTTTTAGGCTATTTCAGTAGTTCAGGCAAGATGTGATAAGGACTTAAACTAAAGCATTGGTCCTGTGAGTGAATAGAAGAGGACAAATGCAAGAGTTGTGGAGGTAGAATGGATAAAGCTATGCCATTGTCTGGACACAAGAAATGAGGGAGAGTAAGAAACAACATACAACTCAAAGGTTATATACCTAAGTCACTGGAAGCTTACTCTATAGATATAATCATGCCATAAATATGGAGAACTTATGAAGAAGGTTGCATTTTAAGGAAAATATAATGGGTTTAATTTAAGACATGTTGAATTTGAGAAGCCTGGGGCATAACCCGTTCAAAATGTCCAATATGAAGTTTTTGATGGGCTACTAATGTCAGAAAAGATCCTAAGGCATTATATAAAGATCTGGGAGCCATCTACATATAGATGATGATTGCATTCCTGAGAACTGCTGAGGTATTTGAAAGAAAAGAAAAGAAGCTCTCAGTAGGGTTTTGATGTACAGCCCCAATTAGAAGGTGGAGTATATATGAAAGATGATCTAGAAAAAAAGGAACTGACAGGGAGCACTTGTACAGGTAGGAAAACAAAGAAGAGAGATCACAGTCCTGAAAATCCAGAAAAGAGAGAATATTTAGGAGGGAAAAAGCGATAAGTAGTGGATAATATGGCAAAGAAGCAAAGATATATAAGGTTGGAAAGAAAGCCTTTAGATTTTCCATTTATGGGATCATTTGTCCTTTGGATAAAGCAGTTTCAAGCAGTTTCAATTGAGTGATGAATTTGGAAGCCTAACAGCAAGGGGTTAAGCTGTAACTGAAAGGAGAAAACATGGAATAAACAATGCAGATACATTTTTTCAAGGCACTTCCCAAACCTAAAAGTGCCATTAAAAAGGCCTTTATGTCTTGGGTTCCATATTTTACGAAAATTATAAGCAACATGGAATGCACCCAGAGGAAGGCCACCCAGTCATTGAAGATCTTAAGATTATGTTATATTACAATTAGGAGTATTTATCATGAAGAAAGAAAACCTAGAATTCGATGCATGCTAGCTGTCAGCGTGGGGAATGATAGCTGTTCAAGGAAGTGAAGAACTATCACGAAGAAAAGGGATTGATTATTTATTTATTTACTTATTCATTTGTTCATTTATTCATTCATTCATTTGTTGATTTATTTATTATTTGCTCACTTAGCTCCAAAGGGCAAAATTAGTCCTCTGGCAGAATTAATAGGTAGAATTTTTCCTCTATCAAAGCAGAAGAAGAACCAATTTCCTAACACGTTGTTTTCTCCAAGTAGAATAGGTTGCCAGGGGAGTGGGTTCTTCCCTCAAGAAAAGTCTCTTGGTGAAGGTTAAATGACAACATATCAGGGATATTGTAGAGAACATCCATATTGAGATTTAGGTTGGACTAGACGGCTTCTCGTTCTCCGAGTTTCTGTGCTTCTGAAATACATCCATTTAGGGCTGATGATTTCAGTCTGCACCATATTCAAGAGGCTAGATTTTTTAAATGTCTGTTAGAACAGCCTCATTAAAGACAGAACTTTTACTTCCCATTTAATTCATTCATCCCAAGTAGACACAATCAAAGAGTTAATTATGTATTTCATTGTGGATGCATTTGGAATCATTTGAAACGTAACTACAATACACTGAAAAGTTCTTTTTTTTCTCAGAATATAAAAAGGCCTATGAAAGTTAGTTAAAAAGAAGTATTGGTTGCTATGACATTTAAAGAAAAGATATTCTAATATCATGACACCTGACTGACCCAACACACACAAAGGGGGAAAAAAGAAATTTAGTGGTTCCAGTGAACAGAAGTGTGAGAAAATACTTCTGACATACTTAATAATTGATGTATTTGGAAGGAGTCTTCATATTACTTAGCTTCTTAAGGTCAAAACAGAATTCATTATTTTTTTCCAGTATGTGCCACATTATCTCAGCATATATTTTAATAGCATCTCTTCCCCTTTGAATTCATTTTAAGGCCAACTGATTTAGTGGAGTAGATAAAGGAAAAGATCCCGTAGCTCCTCCATGCTAATTCTTTCTCTGTTAGTGACTGTTTAAAGTGGTCAAACTGCCTCAACTCTTTGTTTCAGGGTCACTCAGCTTTCTCATGTGATAAAAGAAGTTAGTCATAACACGTTGAGTAAAAGATCTGGGAAGGATTCAATCAATTATTTTAGTGTCCAGTAAATAAACTCTATTACTCATAATTTTACACATTAGATGTACCTCTACCATGACAAATTCAGTAGCATTGAGTTGTTTTGGGTTTTTTTGGAGGGAGATAGGAGTGGTGGTGATGGATCTATTTAATGCTGCTTCCATGGCATAATGAATGGGTAGAGAGCTAACTTGGAGTTAGAAAGCCCTGGCTTCAAAACCCACCTGTGACACATACTGACTATTACCTTATACAGGTAATTCTGAGTACCTTAGTAAACTCTCTAAGACTATAAATTGTAGAGCAGCTGCTTTTTCTGAGATGGGAGGAAATGGAAACATCTCAAACTTAATTGGTTTCTTTAAACCCAAACCTTCCCCTTTTTCTTACTTCCTTATTACTGCGGAGGGTCCTACCATGCTCCCAGTCATCCAGACTACAAATTTCAGTATCATCTGTGACTCATCACTTTCTCTCTCACACACACACCCCATATCTAATATTGCCAAGACCAATCAATTCTATCTTTGTAACATCAATATGCCTCCTTTTCTTCTCTGACAACTGACACTACCCTGGTTCAGGCCCTCATCACCTACCTTCTAGACTATTATAATAGCCTACTGGTTGCCTCAGGTTTTTTCTCCTATCTAGTCCAGTCTCACTCAGTTGTTATATTGATTTAGCCAAGGTTCAGATAGGACCATGCTACCACACTAAATAAATTCCAATGACTCCCTATGACCTCCAGGATATAAAATCCTTTTTGGCATTCAGAGCCCTTTATAACCCCACCCCACCCCACCTCAACTCCTACCCCTTTTCTAGTCTTCTTACACTTTACACCTCCCCATAACCTGTGATCCTGTGGCATTCTCCTTGTCATTCCTCATACAAGATACTCCATCTCTCAACTCTGGACATTTTCACTGCTTTCCACCATAACTGAATTTCTCTGCCTCCCCATCGCTGCCTCTTGTCTTCCCCAGTTTCCTTCAAATTCCAGGTAAACTCTTACTTCCACAGGAAGCCTTTCAGGATTTTCTTTGATTCTAGGGCATTCCTGTTGTTTATTTCAAAATTATTCTGTATATAGCTTATTTGTATATGGTTGTTGGATGTTGCCTCCCCATTAGGCTATGAGCCCAAGAGCTGGAATTGTCTTTTTGCCTTACTTTGTATCCTGAGCACTTAGCACAGTGCCTAATATATTGAGGACCTAATAAATGTTTATTGTCCGACTAAGTGCTCTGTATGAAAAGAAGGAATTTACTTATTGGGATATCCTAACTCACTGGAAATAGCAACTTCCTCCAAAACAGGCTCTAAATATATCAAAGATTTTATTCATTCAGTTATACATACTTCGTAATTTTTTTAACATACCTACCAAACTACTGGTTGCTGAAGATATATGCACACATGCATTTTTTTTATAGAATGTCATGTTGAGAGCAGTTATGGACTTGTGGGGATTCAAGTTCATACCTGGGTGCCAGGTAATTAGAGAAGTGACATTAGATTGCTGTTTATTGTCCAGAGAAGTCATGAATGACAATGTTGGCTGAAACAAGGGCAAAGGAGAAAGAAGCCTGTAGTGTGATATGCCACCTGATAATGCAAGGCACCTGGAAAAGAAAACCAACAAAGACTGAATTGGTCCCTCCAAAAGTCTCTAGGAAAACTTATTGCCTGCTGTTCTCAGCAGTAGTTAGCCCTAATAAGACAGTCCCTGAGCCAGACTAATAAACTCACAGTAAATATTATTCTCCCCTATGTGTGTTTTCAGCAGAGAAAATTACAGAAGCAGACATCCTTGTTGGGACATGGCAAACATGTCCTTTGTCAGAGAATTGTGTAATATTTACACAGTAGCATGAACCATTATACAATTTCCTCATTCATGTAATAATCATATTCATTTCTGTAGTGGATATGATTTTCCCTTATTTATGTTTCTCTATATGCACAACAGCATATACATTATATATAATATATACACACACACATATATACATACACAGTTATATTCTACTTGATAGAAAGTTAAGGAATGCTAAAATTCATTAATAAAATGCTAAGCCTAATCAGACAATAAATCATTTATCTTTATCTTGGCCTTTCTTGATATGGCATTAGAAAATGTTGTCTGACATTAGAAAAATAACTTTCTAGAAACAGAAGATAGAGACATTACTTGTTTAAACAGATTTTGATAATTTTAAAAGTGTGTTAATATGTATAGTATTAACAATTATAATCTGCAACATGATTTAAGGTTATAGTCTGGGGTTAATGGTTGTCCTTATAGGCATCATTGTGGGTTTTAACAGGGAAGTCTAAACAAAGGAGCCTATAACAGCTTCTAGTTTTAACTTCATCATGTTTGGTTTCAAGGAAGCTACATTACAAGATAAAAGCTCTTACAATAATATAATGAGTTGTCTAATTGTTTCACAATTTTCGTAAGGAACTTTGGCTTGGAAGCCAACACAGCAACAGCCTATGTAAAATAGGATATAATTACTGTATTAACTAAGCAAGTATCAGCATTCTAGTGATGGATGTGAGAAAGTGAGGAAGAAAAACATTTGGCTTTTTGCCATTAATTCAAGAGAAAACAAAGGATTTGCTTTAAATCACCACATAGCCTGTAATAAGAGAAACTCAATATAATGCCTGAGACAGTTTAATGGGAAACATGGGCCTGATTTGCCATGTTTATATATGTATATATACATATATGTATATATATGTATATATGTATACATGTATACATGTATATATATGTATATGTATATATACATATACATATACAATATGTGTAGGTAAGGACTACATCTAGACCCAGTGACATTATCATTCTCCTTCTAATATATGTGCCAAGAAAGAGAAAAAGTTCATTCATTTGTCATCTGTTTTTACTGTTAGAACAAAACTTCCTAATCTTCACTTTACCAATCTGCCAACCCAGTTATCCCTATAAAAGTACTTGCAATGTTAGCCCGTTTCTTGGCAAATATTTAATAATGGAAAATAATGAGAGAATATGAACACAACTTCACTGCTTCTATCAAGCACACATTCACTTATACATTATGAAATCAATTAAAACTGATTTTTGTGAAAGTAAAAATAAGTTATATTTATGTGGACTTTTAAGGGTATTTCATGTATCTAAAATCTAAGAAGATATTATGAACTTCCTTACCTCTAGAAAGGAAAAGGTCTTCTTGTTAACCCAGGTATGTTTATTACTTTGGGGAGACTAGACAGAAAAGAATAGCATGGTGTTGCAGAGTATAGCAACAACAAGCATTTAAGGGAATGTTTTTTTTTGGTAGTGAATAGGTTAGCTAGTAGTCCCTAAAATTATGAGATCATCTCTCTCTCTAGGCATACTTAGGAACAATGATTTTACTGGTGCTATTAAATTTAAAAGGCAATATTATTACTCCTAAGAAATGAGGTGGTGTGACAGAGCACCTGAAGGTAACAGATATAGTCAATCTGAGTTTTACTCTCTCCTACTCAATTTTGTATCTGTGACCATGGGCAAGTTGTTTAACCTCCTAGAGCCTCAATGTGTTCATCTAAAACATAAATGAAGATGATAATACTTACAACATCAATTTCATGGGATTGTTGCAGGAAACTGTTTTGTAATCCATAAAGGTGTGTAAGAATGGGAGCTACAGTTTATTTCTTGCTGAGGTTCCTCATTAGGATTTATTTAGGAGTTCCTATAAGATTTGTATGCATAGAGAACATGCAAGTATCATTTGCTAGGTGTACTGACACACCCTGGGGCAATATTCCCATTAGCCTTTTCTGGAGGGGAACAAGGAAAGTCAAAAGGATTGCCAGGCTATTTGGCAAACTTGGTTGGTTGGTTGTTGTCCTTCTTTCTCCAAGAGAACCACAATGACATCACTATGCTACAGTCAAGTTACAGTGTGTTGGACTGTGGCTGATCAGATTAATATAAGCTCAGAAAGTTCTACCACAGGTAGGGCACAAAAAGTCCATGTAAACATTTGGGGTGGATTCTCTAAATTTGCACATTTCAAATTTTTTTTGAGCTCCTTCAATTCTGCTTTACTCATAGAGCACAGCACCTTCTCTGATGTGGGCATGCCATTCGGAGTGGTCCTGGGCCAGTGTCTCCCATGCCACACAATCAATTCAAAGTTCTTAAGAAAGACCTTGAGAGTATCCTTGTATCACTTCTTCTGACCACCATGTGAACACTTCCTCTGTGTGAATTCTCCATAAAATAGTCTTTTTAGCAAGCATGCATTTTATATTCAAACAAGTGGCCAGCCCATTGTAACAGCAATGCTATACTCATAGCAGCTGCTATGAATATGCATATGTATTTCTAGGGTTGGTTCATGAAATATAATATACTCTCTTCCTCCATGACAAAACCAAAATATTTATTTGGAACATTATCATTAGGATACCAGAAGGCAAGATTTAGCAAGGTACTCATCACCAGTCCAGGGAGTGCCAACCTTTCAAACATTCTTTCCTTCAAGCCCCCCTGCAGCAAGATCCCCTAGGCAAGTTCTTCCCTCTATCTGGTTCTCTCTCCACCTGCGTTCTCTTTACCCATACCTCTCCCTCCAAGCAATACAATATATACTGTTTCCAATCAAAGACTCTTGATTGGAAAGGCATTTGATTGGCTTAGTGCTGAGAAGCTTGGAAATCAGCACTTAACTGGAAAGGTGTGGAAATCCCTGTGGCCCAGAGCCTAATTGGCTCTGTGCCAGGGCTCCATGTGAGGCCCATTAATGGGCAGGGAACATCTTGTATCCCATTAACCTTATACCCATCACAGTTATGCTCCCTGAAGTAGAGTTTGAATGCTTGGCAGTTTAATTTCAGAAAGGAACTCAGTGTCTGGTACCTTATCCTGCCAGGTGATCTTCAGAACCTTTCTAAGACAATTCAAATGGAAGTAATTCAGTTCCCTGGCATGTCACTGTTATACTGCCCAGGTTTCACAGGCATACAACAATGAAGTCAGCACAATTTCTCTATAGACCTTCAGTTTGGTAGTCAGTCTAATACCTCTTCTCTTCCACACTTTCCTTCGGAGCCTCCCAACATTGAGCATACATCAACCATATTTTGAATGCCATTAGATGACTTTTTTGTAGCAAAGTATGTGGTGCTGATTCTATGCCAGGTAAGATGTACAAGGTAGGGGGTCCATTGCTCATGCAAAAGCTGACTAAAATTTTCCAGGTTATATGGCAAGAGAATGTTATCTCCCAGGTGTTCAATGTGCCTCCATTGTCCATCACCATAAAGGTAAAGGAAATAGCTTATCCTGTGACAATCATGGGTATCTGTGTGGGAGGTCTCTCTCTTAGGTATTGCTGGCAAAATCTTTACCAGAGTACTCCTTAATAATTTGATCCTTCACCTGGAAAATGGCTATCTACCTGAGAGTCAATTTGGCTTCAGAAAGGGTTGAGAAATGCTGAATACGATGTTTGCTTCCTGACAACTCCAGGGGAATTGCCAGGAGCAGAACAGAGGTCTATACATGATGTCTGTAGATCTGACCAAAGCCTCTGGTACTGTAAGTTGTGAGGGCTTATGGAAAATTATGTCAAAATTCAGTTTCTTAGTTCATCAGAATTGCACGTCAATTTCATGATGCCATGCTTGCCTGGGTTGCGGATAATGGACAATGCTCTAGTGTTTTCCCAGTTATCAATGGAGTGAAACAAGGCTGTGTGCTTGCTCCCATGCCTTTCAGCATGATGTTTTTGCCATGTTCTTAAATGCCTTTAATGAGGATGAACACAGACTCAAGGTCAGCAACCACACTGATGTTCGGTTCTTCAACTTGAAAGGTCACAAGCCAAGACCAAAGTAGAGGGAGTGTTGGTACATGATTTTCTGTTTGCAGATGGTTATGCACTCAATGCAGCCTCTGAAGCTGAAATGCAATGAGGTATGGATCAGTTCTCTGCCGCTTGTGCTAATTTTGGCTTAACAATTAATACCAAGAAAACACAGGTGCTCCATCAGCCATCAGCACACCATCCATGTGTGGAACCATTGGTGACAGCAAATGAAGCAGTTTTGAATGCTGTGGATAAGTTCACTTACTTTGGCCATATATTTTCCAGGGATGTACACATTGATAATGAGGCTGATACACACGTTGCAACAGCTAGCTCAGTGTTTGGGAGGCTCTGAAGGAAAGTGTGGGACAAAAGATATATCTGGGAAACTAGAGGCAGGATAGTACCTTCTTTACCTTTTTGATAGGATTATTGAACTTATTGAACAATAGGCTAGCCAATATTATGATCAAGTTGGTTCAGAATAGATTGGATTACAATACTTTAGGTGGGTAAAATACATCTGATTTTAATACTCATAAAGATTATGTATTAATGAATATATTAAGTGTTAAGGTGGAGCCATCTCTGACTATAGAGATAATTGTTAAATTTTCATTGCATTTTCATAAACATTTTTCCCTTAGAAAGCAGCAAATGCTACAAGACTTGATTGCTTTGCCAATTGTCTTGTCATGGATATTTTTTTCCTTCAGAGAGTTGATTGGTTTTTTTTTGAGGGGGGAAGGCAGGGCAATTGGGGTTAAGTGACTTGCCCAAGGTCACACAGCTAGTAAGTGAGCCAAGTGTCTAAGGCCACATTTGAACTCAGGTTCTCCTGACTACGGGGCTGGTGCTCTACTCACTGAGCCACCTAGCTGCCCCTTAAATATTTAACAACACATCTCTGTATATATGCCAATTTGGAATGGTGCTCTATGAAACTATTCCAGTAATCTGTCCTTGGCCTTGTGCTGTTCAACATTATCATCATTGTCTGGTAAAATGCATAGAAGACATCCTTACCATATTTGTCAATGACACACACTGAGGAAGGATAATTTGCATATTGAATTACAGGTCAGAATTTTTTAAAATACCATCAGGCCACAATATTGGAGCAAATTAAATAAAATAGAGTTTTATACAATAAACATAAATTATTACCCTTGGAATGGAAAAATCAATTTTACAAGCTGATGGGGACTAAAGGAAGAGAAGCATGACTAGATATTAGCTCATATGAAAAATATCTAGAGATTTCAATGGACTGCCAGCAAAATACGTCAACAGCTTAATGTGAAAGCCAAGGAAACTAATGAGTTCATAACCTACATTGACAGTCATAGTAAATAGTATTCATAGCAAGGAATACAATAATTCTATTGTCAATGACTTAATGATCAGGAGTTCTATTTTCAGTCCTGGGCACTGTATATTAAGAAGGGTGATGAAAATCTGGAGAAAGTCAAGAGGAGGATCAAATGAACACTGAAAGTCCTCCAGATCATTCCATATGAGGATCAGGAGAAGGAACTTTGAATGTTTAGCCAGGAGAAGAGAAGGTTTAGGGGAAATAAGAGAGTTCTTTAAAAATAGACTACAGAGAAACAGAAGATGTAGAATGTCGAGTGACATTTTTAAAAGTATGAATGACTGAGGAATACTGCTTTTAAAATTCAAGTTATTTCTTAATGCAGGAATCATGGAAGCTATTTGTTATTGACAAAGAGTAAAAGATCAATGGAACAGGCTAGACAAGGGAGAATCAGAAAAAAAATGAAAGTCAACAATCTAACGTACTGTTAACCCAAAAGAACTCTGTATTTGACATGAACTTCTAGGAAAACTGGAAAGTGATCTGGAAGAAATTGAACTGAGAATATACTTTTATACCAATTTCAATAATAACTTCAAGTCAGATTCATGACCTTAATATTAAGGATCATGTAATTAAAAAAATTGGAAGTGAAGGAAATTATATACTTTACACAGCAATGGACAGATAAATTCCTATCTAAATAGAGACAAAGGCAATACAAAATTGCTAATTTTTATTATAAAAGGTAAAACTTTTAGACAAAAGAAAACTAATCCATCTATAAAAAAAGGAAAACAATAAAATGAGGGGAAAAAACCAAAAACTTTGTACCAAATATTTCTGATAAGTTTTTGGTATTCAAGATATATAAATAAACAAGAGAAATGTATTATCAAAAGTTATTCCATAAAAATATGATAAAAGAATATGAAAAAACTGTTTCTAAAAATTGAAAACTATTAACATATTGCTAGAAAGCAATATGGAATTATGCAAAAAAAATGTGACTAAGATGTCTCTACTCTTTGACCCAGAGACAAATCTGTGAGGCATTAATTCCAAAGGGGTCGTTGTCAAAAAAAAAAGGTTTCATATGCACCATACTATGTAAAGCATCACTTTTTGAGGTAGCAAAGTACTAAAAATAAAATTGATGCCCATCCATGGGGAAATGGCTAAAAAATGTGTACTACATGTATGAAATGGACTGTTACTATGCTACAAGAAATTATGAACATAAAAGGAAGAAAAATATAACATGAGCTGATGAAAAAGGAAATAAATGAGGTAAGCAGAGAAAAGAAAATATATAAAATGACTATTAATGGAGAAAAAAGAACAATCATGGAAGAAATTTGAAAATGAATATTGTAAAATTATGAATAATAAGCTTGGCTCCAAAGAAGACCCTTTTTCAACTCCTTTAAAGAAATAAGCAGGAGAGTGAGGGGAGGCTAGGCAAGGGTGTACAATGTTGTATATAAAATCAAGATTTTTGACATATTGATTAGTTGTGATGATTTTTTTTAGCTTCTTCCATTTTTTTGGAAAGTTATTTATTATAAGTAATGTTCCTCTGGAAGAGAACAGGGGAAGAATACTAGAGGAATAACAAGGAAAAATTAACTTGTTACCTGGAATTTTTGGAACCTAGATTATAGAAGATTCAGAAGAATAAATAAAGTAGCGTCCTGTGGACTAAAATTCTATGTGGAGAAAATAATTTTAGAATGCATGAGAAACTATCAGGATAAAATTATGGATGAATGATTCAGATTAGAAAAAAATGTGAGTTCACTAAATATATTAATATAAATACACAGAGAATTCATAAAGCAATTTATTTTTTAAAAGAATATGGTGAAAATGTAAGCAAGTACTGGTAATGAAATGAACATAACAGCTTGAATTAATGCTTTAAGAAGCTCATGAGATGGATTATAAGAAGTTAATCTATATGATAAAATGAGTTGTGGTTTTTTTGTTCGATTTTCTATGGAACAAATACAGGTGACAAAGATTTAAGATAAATAAGAGAATATTAAAGAAAAGGGGACAAAAGGTTTTTCTGGGTGTTTGTTGGGTCCAGATAAACTACATCCTATAGTAATGAAGGAACTCAGAGCTTGCTGAATCATTGGCATTGAGGTTAGTGCATGAAGGCAAAGTTCCTCCCAAGTCTGGAGATCAAATGTTTCGTTAATTATTACAAAAGGAAGAATTTGGTCTGACCATTATAGCCTGGTGAACTTGATTTTGATTTCTGGAAAATTCTAAAAGGCATCATTAAAGAGATAATTTGTGATAGAAAAGCAAGCAGTGATCAAGAGGGCAATCATCACTTCCACAAAAATAAACCATACCATATCAATCTGACTTAATTTTTAGACAGTCATATTAAATAAATATATTGATGCAGTCCCATGTTATACCTATTGAAAAGACATGACAATTTCAGGGTCATATGGGATGGAAAACTATTTTCTCCAATCCCCATCACTTCTCAAATCTCTTCAAAACAGAAATTAGGTGAGAAAGCTAAAGCAACTTTAGCTGTATCTGTGGTCTAGGACACTTTCCAAAAGAAGGTTTAAAAAACAAAAACAACACAGACACTGTGGCTCAATAATCCAGAGCTCACTCAGAACTCCTCCCCCACCTTCTATGTTACCCCAAAAAGGGCTGCACTAGCAGATCCAAGGACATACATAGGCTTACAATAAAACCCATCTATATACTCCAGTTATCTTACAGTACCAGGGAAATCAGGAAGGTGAGAAGCCTGAAAACTAACCAGCACAGGACACCCTGCATGTGATGAGTTATATAGTATACTACCAAGCCAGAGGGAAGAGTGCAGCATCTAGAAAGAATTCTGACAACCTTAATGTCAGCTGTGGCAGAGACCTAGGCTAGTGAACTGTGAGTTGCTCATCCTGGGAGAAAACTGAGCTGCTTTGAGAATCAGTCCTCAAGAAAATCAGAATCAGAGACGATGAAGTCAGAAGTGGGTGAAAAGGAAAATGGGGCTGGGGTGGGTCACTGAAAGTACCAAAGATTTGGGGAAGATGAAAGAGCTACCTGGAACCCCTGGGGGCAACTGGCACCTGGAGGAGTAGGTGAGCATGGATATAAGGAAAAAATTTCCAGGCAAATTAAAAAAAAAAGAAAGAGAGAGAAAGAGAGAGAGAGAGAGAGAGAGAGAGAGAGAGAGAGAGAGAGAGAGAGGAGAGAGAGAGAGAGAGAGGGAAGAAGGAAGAAACAAAGAAAGAAATTCAACAGCAGAGAGTTGAGATCAAGGGTAGGGTTGGAAGGAAGTGCCCTACCAAAAGATAGTGTCCTCTCTGACATCAACAAGAATTTTCATTGTTCTGAGGGTCTGGCACAATGGAAAACATCAATCCATAGAGTAAACCTCGCATGTCCATGGCAGTTAGAGCCTAGAGGACAGAACCTAGAATGGATACCCTGGAAGCTTTGATTATATGAAGAATATAGAGAAAAGAGAGAGACTAGATGATTATATGATTCATGAATAATGGCATTTATATGCCAACAAAATTGAAAACACAAAAGAAACAGAGGAATATTTTCAAAAATATAAAAGACCCAAACTGTCAGAAGGCTAGATAGGGATCTTAATTAAGCCAATCTAAGAACATTAAATAGATCTATCTGTAAAGGAACTAGCAGTGAAAAATCTCCCAGACATGATGAATTCACAAGAGAATTATATCAATTATTTAAAGAACACTTAGCATCTATACTTCACAAATTATTCCAAAAATGATAAAGAAAGCACCTCATCAAAATCCTTTTTGTGAGGCACATCAAGTCCTAATACACAAACCACAGGAAGATAAAACACAGAAAGAAACTATAAGCCAATTTCAATAATGAACATTGATTTAATAATTTAAACAAAATCCTATCAAATAGATTACTGTGACTTATCCAAGAAATCATTCATTATGATCAATTTGGATTTATACCATGGATGTAAGGATGGTTCAAAAATGACAAAAACAACCAGCATAATTAATCATACCAAAAGCAAAAACACCCAAAATGAACAGCTCAATACATGCAGAAAAAGTCTTTTAAAAAAAATGCAACACCCTCTTATCCTAATATCCCTAAAATATATATAAGCACAGTAGGACTTTCTTATATCATCAAAAACATTTATCTAAATCTAAGAACAAACATAATCAATAGGAATACACTGGTACCTTTTTCAATAATTATTGGAATGAACTATGGATTCCACCCTCCCCACTAATATTTGATACAGTCCTGGAAATACTAGCTATCACAATAAGACAAGAGAAAGGAATTAAAAGAATAATGATAGGTAAAGAGGAGTTAAAACTATTCATATCTGTTAATGGTTTACTTGCAAAACCACAGGGAATCAGCAAAGATACTGAGATATTTTATAGCTTCAGCAATGTACCAAACTAAAAAATAAATCATCAGAAATAAATAGCATGTATGTATTAAAAGCATAACAGAAGAAGCAATAATAAAAAATATATCCCATTCAAAATTATTACAATATGCATAAAATGCTTGGGAATCAACCTACCAAAGCACACAAAATAATTGTATAGATTCAATTACAAAGTGCTCCTTAAAGAAATACAGAAAACTTTACATAGCTGGAGGACTATTCAGTGCTCCTGATTAGTCTGTGCCAATATAATGAAAATGACAATACAGCCAAAATAATTTACACTTTCAAGCTATACCAATCTAAAGACCAAAGCAAAATAATTTTTAAAGTTTGATAAAAATAATAACAAAATTGATTTGGGAAAGCAAAAGATCTAGAATATCAAGAGAAAGGATGAAAAGAAGTGAGGACAAAGGAGGAGTAGCCCTTCTAGCCCTGAAATGATATTATATAGCAGCAGTCATCAAAACAATCTAGTATAAGTTAAATAATAGAGAGATGAATCAATGGAACAGGCTAGACAAGAGAGATTCAGAAATAATGGTATTCAAAGATCTAGTTTTTGATAAAGTGGAAAACATGTTACCTTGGGAAAAACCTCCAATTTGATGGAGAACTTGAAAGCTTTCTGGCAGAAATTAGGCTTAGATAAACATCTCATATCACACTCTACAATATATTCTAGGTAGATACATGGTCTTAATATTAAAGATCATACTATTTAAAAACTATAACTGAAACAGATTGCGTACCTCTCACAGCAATAGGTTAGAAAAAATTTTCAAAATCTAAGGTCTTTCCCAGGTCTCAGTTTGTCTGAGGTAACATCCATTCAGTGATTAAGGTTAAGTAAGAAATGAGGCAAAGAAGGCCCCTTTTACTTAGACAAAAGAAAATCAATCTGGGAAGAGAAGACCCTTAGGGTTTCTGGACAAAACAGAAACAACTGCTATTTACACTCACTCTGAGCCATCAGAACCCAAACAATGAACAAATGAGGCTTGGGATGGGGCCTATTGTTGGTCACTCAATGACAGCCAGAATGACCAAAGGTAGGATTTTAGTTGAAACCTGACATAAACCAGAGAAGACTAGAGGCAGAAAAGAGGAAGGAGGCATAGGATACAGCCAGTAAAAATGCTCAGCATAGAGTAAAAACCATTAGCAAATGTTCTACCACCTAGGGCCAAACAGAAAGTCTAATTTGTCCTCTACATGATAGTCCTTCAAATGCTTGAAGGCAACTATTATGCCCCTTCCCATCTTCTCATTCCTAAATTCTTTCCTTTTCAGCTTAAACATTTCCAGTTCCTTCAACCAATCTTCAGGTAACACAGACTTCAGGCCTTTCACCGTTCTGGTTTCCCTCCTCTAGGTACTCCCAAACTTATAACCCTCATAAACTGTGGTACTTAGAAGAGAAAACATTACTCCGTAAAAGGCACATGTATGTAGGGATAGACAAATGAATAAGACAGATAGATGTAGATATATTTGCATACATATACACACATATGCATACATTCATGCATACCCACAGATATGTATATACATATATATACACACATACATTCATATATCTCTTTATATCATTATGTATATAGTTATACTGTGTGCATTTATATGTATGTATGTTTGTATACTAATATACTAAATGAAGGACTGGAAAGAATATTTTAGCCTTGAAAAGAGAAGCTTTGATATTGTGGGGATGAGAGTGGTTAAGTATAGCTGTCCTGAAATGTTTGAAGAACTGCAACTTATAAGACAGATCAAACTTGTGTTTAGCTTTAGAGGGAAGAACCTGATAAGATGAATTTCGAGAAAGAAAATTTAGGCTTGATTTTTTAAAAACTTTCTAACAAGTAGAGTTCGCTAAAAGTAATGGGATGACCTCTTCAAAAATGGGTTTCCCATTATGGGAGGTCTTCAAGAAAAAACTAGATCACCACTTGCTGCATAATTTCTGGAGGTGTTTCTTTGTCACTTATGGGTCACTAGATGTCCTCTGATTCCCTTTCCTAATCAGGAAAGTTTTTACTTATTTTTTTCTAATAATTCTAATGGAGCATATTCTAATCTTTGAATCCTATACTGATATGTGAGGTAATTTCTAAAGGTATTTAATAGTCTTCAGTTGTATTTGTTTCCCTCCCTCCCTGAGGCTTTCTCCCCGAAAATTATAATTTCCTGATTTTTTAGTTCCTTTTACTTTTCTGTCTCTAACATCTTCATTCACGGTTCTGTTATCAATGACTGCATTTTAAATAGTGTTATAAAATGGTCATTTTGCACTACAAGGGCATTTAAGACCTATGATTCTTTTTTATTATTCTAATGCATCCATGAATAGAGTTTTTATGTTTATAGTCCAAGAAATTTCATTTGCTCGTAGTTGACATATGATTATACTTTTGTCAATAAAAAAAGAAAAGGAAAAAAATAAATATAAAGCAGTATTCATGACTGCTTTTTGCTACTCAGAGTTTCACATTTTAATACTGATTTTTAGAGAATTCTTTAAAGGCTGCATCATAGAATTACTTTTTTTTTCCCATCACAATTATATATTTGAATATTCTGTTTAAAAAGTTCTTACTTTTTTCCATGGATTTGAATTATATCTTGTACATTTCTTTGTGTCTCTATATAGATCTGATGAAAAATCAAAAGCAAAAATAAAACCACCAAAGATTCCATTAATGGCATTGATGTATACTAAAGCCTAATTATTATATATCTTCAATTAACAAGTTTATCTCTGAATAAGACATAAATCATCATATTTTACTATACCATATCAAACATACACATATGCATATATATGAAATATCTTTTTTATCTTTTTGTATCCATTTATTTTTATACCTTATTATAAACATCTAATAAAAATATAGATGTCTTATCTACCTGTAATCAAATATATATGAGTACTTAGAGATATGCAGACTTTATTTGCACTTTTAAACATTTATCTAGTTGACTGGCATTAGTGATAGCTTAAGTACAAATTTTGTTCCTAATTATAATTGCTAACTCAGTAATACAAATTTGCCTTTTCTTAAAAAGTAGAAAAAAGCAATTCCCCTTTTTTATATATAATGATGTAAGCAGGAAGTGTCCATTTTTCCATGACTTATCAAAAAAAAAAACAACCCTAGCTATTTTTATTCACATTTTGACTTTGAGGTAAAAGTCAGCTTCCTTCAACTAGGGTGAAAATAGTTTATGAGTCACTGTTAGACTTATACAGAAATATGCAATATCCTTGTCTCCAACTCATGCAGTAACCTTGGGGAATTGCTTGTCTTTGTCACAACCTGTTGATTTGATTGGCTGGTATGTTTTGTGGTTGATTCTGCACTCCTTTACTTCACCTCTCTTAGGTGTAACTGAGATGATCTTATTCTTGACTTAAAGAAAGGAAGAACATATATATGTGGTGTTGATTAGATTGAGTTTTGGCATTAGCTCCTGAAACCACCTTAGTATCTTCAAACTGAAAAATCTACCTTTGAATTGCTTTGACTTGTCAAAGAAAGTTTATACAAAATTCATACACAACACACACAAAAAAAAAGAAAACAGAAAAAGAAAAAAAAAAACAAAGAAGTTTAAGTAGGTTTGAAGGCCATTTAAAATTTTAAGAATTTAACGTATTTTATTATTGATAGGACCTTGGAGAAAAATCCCAATATTGAATGTGTGATTATTGAGGTACACTTGCATACACATATTTATTATGTGTATAGTCATTATAAGATAATAGATAGTGGTCATGAAGTCAGGAAGACCCGAATTCAAGTAAACTCTCTGATATACACTAACTGTAAGACCAAAAGAAAGTCACTTTAATATCTCAGCGACCTTGGCAATGCTCTAAGATTATAAATTGTAGGTAAGTTGATTATCTGATGATGAAAGAAGATTCCATCCTGGGAGTTACTTATTCTATGAAATCATAGCTGCTGCTTAAAAAAGAAAAAAATGATGTCAGATGACACATACATGAATATAGTTACTTTAGGACCACTGGAGTAGAACTATCTATGGCTGTAATCTCCTCCCTCTTATTGGACACTACAGTTCCAGAAAGAGCAGGCCTCAGGAAAAAAAAAAAGTGAAAAGACTAGGCCATGTGACTGACTACAAAGAAGCATCAGCTTTCCACTATAGAAAGATGAGAAAGTTTTTATTCAATGTTTTTCTAGTTTTTAAAAAGAGGGCAGCAGCTCTCCAAATCATCAGATCACTGAGATTGGAACACAGAAGGTGTGATTTTTCTGCAAATCTTTAAGGAGAGATAAAGGATAGATTATAAAAAAGCTAATGAAGGAGATCATTTTGTTGTGAACAAATGGACAGAAAGCAGTGGAAAAGCACAGGAAGGACTTCTAATTTTTCTTTTTTTTTCACTCAAAAACTTTAATACCAGGTAGTGCTTCAACCGGAACAGGACACACACATGCACATATCTTTACTAAAGAAATCCCAAGGAAGGCTGGGTCATGCAGTAAGTGTGTTGGGTGAGGTCTTTGGCATGACTTAACAGAGATTTGGGTATGAGAAAAAATGGCCCCAAATGAAGCATAGCTCCCTCCCCTCATCCTCAATGGCAATGGAACAAGACATCAATGCCATGGCGATGAGGAGGCCACAAGGATCCTGGGGGGTAATGGAAAGATTTGGTTTCTTTACAGTATTACAAAAGGTGTTTTAAGAAGAAAAAAAACAGCCCTGGCCTGCCAGCAGCAGCCTGTCCATGAGTTGGAGCTACAGGACCTTTGGAGGCCTGTGCACAGCTGGGTGTTGGTACATGAGGGCAGGGGTCAAGTCTTGGTTTATGACTGCTATTGAGAAGACTTCACGGCTCCCCAACACCCTCATCCCCTGCAAGGAAGTAGCTGAGTTTGAGGGACATATTGCATGTACTCAGTTAAGAACAAGAGTTGGGTGGATAGTACAATGAAGCTTGTCATCCATCTGGGGCCTATTTTCACATGAGGAGGAAAACAAAAACTCCCATCTTGTTCTTCAACCAAAGCAACATGACTGGTTACCTGCAAACCTTCAACTCAAAACTATTTTTAGAACACTGTCCTTAAAAGTTTTGCTAAGGTTTGAAGTTTGGGGAAGCAGTTCAGCTTTTCTCTCTTCTCCCCATTTCTAGCCTGTCAGTGTTTTCCATTGTGGAAGGACATTTCTAACCTCAAGGCAGGAGTATCTGTAGTGAGGCAGCTTATAGAGAAAAGGGCATATATAAGGGTGCCATAAAAAGGGCCATTAGCTTCCTTTCATGCTGATATCCTTTTCCTTCAGAGAAAACTTTCTCCTCAACACCTCTGAAATGAGGACAGCAGGGTCTTCTTCCTTCATCCAGCTCGGATTCAGGTCTTGGCTCTGCTTCATTTGGTGAATGTCCTTCAGGATGCCCATCATGTCTGCAAAGCTGCTAGCCTTTGAGAGAGACGCGCAGTCCTAAGCTGTAGGTGCCTTTGGAGTCAGTTCTGCAACATTCAGAGCTGGCAGAACAAAACTTGGGAAGCTCAGGGCCTTCTGACTCAGCCTCATCTGTAGTGTCCCTAATGACAAAGGGAGTCATAGAGTGGAATGAGCAAACAAAACAAAGTAAGGGAGAAGAGACCTCTCAACTTCTTGAAAATAAGAAATCTGAGGTTAATGAAGCCGAAGCTGCACTAGTGCCACCATCTTGGCAATCTGGCTGCAGAAGTGACTTAGCTCATCTTGTAGTTCAGAGGTTCGGCTCAGGGCTGGTAGGTCGGGCTTTGTTAAGGCCAGGCGCTTCTCCTCCAGCCCTCGAAGGTTGGGCACCGAGGCATTGCGCTGCATGGAGAACAGTGGTCTGGGCTTCCACTTGTGCGGCAAGCGCAGGGTGTCACTCCTGACTCGGGCATAGGTTTCCTCATCATCTGTTGCTATCCATGCAATATCAGCCAAAGCAGCATCGGGGACACACGGCTTGGACATAGGTCAGAGATGCTGGGCAGTGTCTGAAAGGACCGCGGAGGACACGGCTTCAAGGGCAGGTTAGTCCCAAGTTAGTCCCAAGCTTCCACACTACACTTGGAGCAGCTCCATGCGGTTTGTTCTGCCAGAGGGGGATAGTAGAGTCTGTTTCCATCTCTGATATCACAGCTGGCTCCCACCAGGCAGGCCTTCCTCATGTTAGGCCATCTTTGGGAACAGCAGGTCTTTTAAACTCAGGCATCCTCCTTCCGGAGTCGCTGGGACGCGGAAGTGGCCCTTCACGCCTGGGCATTGCGCTGTCCTCCCCCAGCTGCGGAGTGCTCCCTATTGGGGCGGGGACCCCTAATTTTTCTTTCAGATTCTAGCCTCCTGCAAGGCCACCTTCCGCTTTTACTTGCTTTCCCTCCCTCTGTCTCTCCTTCCCAGTCTCAATTTCTCTGTCTGTGTCTGCCTTTGCCTTTGTCTCTATTTCCCTCTGTCTCTGTTTCACCGTCTTTCTGTATCTCTTTATCTTCGTCTATCTCTTTGTGTCTGTCTGGCTCTATATCTCTTTCTGTCTCTGATTCTCTCTATCTCTCTCCATTACTATCTCTCCGCCTGTTTCTGTTTCTCTCTGTGTGTCTCTGCCTCTGACTCTGTCCTGTCTCTGTCTCTCTTTGTTGCCCTGACCTGACACCTGAGAGCAAATTAGTTTTTCTTTCCTTCTTTCTCTCTCTCTCTGTCTCTGTGTCTCTGTCTCTGCCTCTCTGTCTCTGCCTCTCTTGTCTCCCTGTCTCTCTGTGTCTCTCTCTGTCTCTCTGTCTCTGTCTCTCTCCGTCTCTGTCTCTCTCTCTCTCTCTCTCTCTCTCTCTCTTTCTCTCTTTCTCTCTCTCTCTCTTCCTCTCTCTCTCTCCCTCTCTCTCTCCCTCTTCCTCTCTCCCTCCCTCCCTCTTTGTTTTATCCTCATGGAATTGAACTGTAATTGATTAATAGGTGAAAGGACTTCTTGTCAAATAAACCAAATTGGGCGGTAGAAAAGATACTGATTTCTAATCTAGTTTAATATTCTTCGTGGGGAGTCTTCAAGTTCTTGTTAAAACTATATTTTCTTTTTAATAGAAGTTATTTTGATACATTTGTAAGCTTATACAGAGCTAGAAATATGTCTGAAAGCCCAGAAGCATGATATTCCTACACTTTTACTTAAGGAAAGTTATGTGAGTTTTATTGCATGAGATTTATCCTATGACTATACTCAGTTACTGGCCAAATGCTCAAACTCCTGGGATTTCCTGACTGGAAAGTCAGTAAATTGATCCCCAAATCCCTAGGGATGATATTTATAGCAACATATTTTTATACATGGATAGGGATAGAGATGCACATGGAGGTGGAGACAAAAAGAGACATAGAGAGATGATAGGAATAAATACAGAAATAAGAATAGGGATAAAAACAAGAAGAGATAGAGACAGAGATAGAGATGAGGATAGAGATGGAGACAGAGACAGGAACAGGGACAAGAACAGGGGATAGGGAAGAGGATAAGAATAAGGACAGAGATGCAAGGGGAGAATAAAAATAGAGATGAGGATAAAGATAGAGATTAAAAGAGACATGATTAGTTTTGCCAGATTGTTTTCAGGGATCATCATACATGGCATCATGTAGTATGAAAAGCATTTTGTAAACTAAAAACTGTTAAATATATTTTAGCTATTATTGTTACTAAAAACAGTCATATATACAGCAATGTGATGTGCATTGAAGCAGCTCTGGAAGTTAACAATTCTCATTTTTCCTCAATATTGGCATAGTTGTTTATTGTATGTATATATACAAACACAGTCATGCTTATATCTCCATTTATAAAAATTGCTGTCCATCAATCAAGATGCCAACTGATACATAATAATATATGCCATAAGACCAAACTCAATATGCAGTTGAAGAATACCATGGGAAAGCACTTAGTTCATGTTTTCACTAAATTACTAATTGCATGTCTATTTTTTGATATAAATAAACTCTCTATATAGTTTAAAATGCTACCAGTAACCTGTACAATAAAGTTGGTATGTTGCATTTTGAATGCTACAGAGCAGAATTTACACAAGCATTACCAGTTTTGGTATCAGTGCCAGTCACCTGATTGAATGATTGCTGACTTTATGAACTGACTCTAGAAGTACCAGGCTTATAAAAGAGGATTTGGGAAGAAAATTAAAGAGGAAGTTAATGAAACCCCACAATAAATTGTTATCATAAATGTTAAAGAAGAAAAAGAGGGGTAACACCCTGAGACAGCCCAGCTCCTTGCACCAGAGCCACACACATCAAAGGTTATCTGTAAATATTTGTTATTGCCAGCGTTTCTTCAGGGTAAATGATCTGGAGCAAAGGAAACCCCTCTCAGTAATGGTATCGCAAGTTACAAACAGAAACATTTTCCTCAGGAAGAGAAAGGGGACCTGTCTATCAAAAGAATAATACAGATACATAGGTTTTGAATATACCCACTCAAAATGAAAGTTAAGGACAGAAAAAAAAATACGAAACTTTAGCATAACCTTGTAAGAACGAGGTAAGACCAATCTAAGCTCAGAATGAACCCAGGCTCATAATGAACGCTGAGGAGAACAAATAAGACTTAAATACAAAGCTATATTGGAGAAAAGAATAATCCCATCAGTTATGAAGCATTTATTAAGAAATCTGTTATATGCCCAGCACTCTGCTACAAATTGGAAGAAAAGCAAACAAAAATATAGAGAAGGCAAAACAATTCAATATTGTTTAAGCTTCAGTTTGATAATGAGAATGATCCTAGGTTTGAAAATAGGAGAATAAAAATGGTGAGTAGGGAGTGAATGAGACATCTAAGTAACACAGTGGATGGAGTCGATAAGACCTGAGTTCAAATCTGTTTTTGACACTAGCCATATGATCCTGGTAAAGTCTGCCTGAATTTCCTTGTCTCTAAAATGGAGATAGATAATAATAGCTCCTACCTCCCAAGGGTGTCATAAGGATGAAATGAGTAAATGAGATAAATGAGGTATCTCATAAAATGAGATTTAAAATTTACAAAAATTATATTTATAAATAAAATATGATATTAATTATATATAGTAATATAATATCTATCAAATTAAAGCACTATATAAATGCAATCTACTATTATTAGCTATTACTACTAATAAATAAGCATACTTAAGTAATCCTCTAAGAGCCATACTTTCCAGACCCAGACCAAACCAGTCACAAGGTACTGAAAGAACTGACAAGTATGAATGCTGAGCCAATATCAGTCACTTTTGCAGTTGATCAGTGAGGGGAGCATAAGTTTTTGTTTTTGTTGTTTTGTTTTGGTTTTTACTTCCCCAATAGGCTGTATGATTTTTATTCTCTCTTTTGTTTTGTCAGAGGAATCAACCATCACCAAAATCACATCATTTTATCCCTACTTTTTAAAAAGAAAAGAAAACAAAACAAAACCTAGCCCCCAACCTAACTACAACTCTGAAATAAGCTCAATTAATGTCTCTTGTAATATATTGCAAACACAGTAAAAGGAGAAAGAACATCCACAAGTTAGAGCTGTTAGGCAGGTAGTTGTAACTTACAATAGGTCCCAAGCATTACATTTTAAACCATTTTTTAATGCCCCATTTCTCTTAAGAATGTTTTTTTCCCATCAGCATTCAACACTCAATATTGTATGATACTCTTATTAATATTGTTCATTAGCGGGCAGCAGCTGATAGGATGCCATCTTCCCTTGAAAAAAAAGGAAAAATAAAATTAGAGTGCCAGCGAAATTTGAAGATAGAAGATTTTGTGTAAATTTAACTAAAATTGACTGGCATTAAGGAGGCTTTTCTTAATGATGTCTAAGCGTTTCCTGTGATTGTTCATCTGTTTCATACATGCAAGTGCTAACTGGCAATCTCCTTTAAATTTCAATGTAATTCTTTTTAATGAACTATAACATGTACCTCTCCTTCTGGTTTCAGGATTTGAGAATATTTTGTCTTCAGAAATCACTTTACCACATAAACTGCAATCAGTCAAAGAATGGCATGGCTCTACAAAGAGTTGTCTTTCATGGTTGCTTGGAATTCAGTCCCGTTTGGAGCCCTGGAATAATTCAGGATTCCTGATTATGTGTGGGGTATTTAAAACAAAACAAAATAAAACATAGACTAGTCACTGGTGAGTAAATTGAGTCACTGAATCTACCCAGCTCTGTAATGTATTTTTGAAGTATGTCCTTTGAGGGCTGTTACCTTGTTAGTCAAGCATCATATAGCACCAAAAGTGTTATCACCTCCATTTACAGAAGAAACTCAGGTTTACATGTTAAACAACCAGCTCATCCATAGAGTTATGCAGTTTTGAGGGCAGGATTCAAACCCATGATTCATGATTCAAAATTCAGCATTACAAGCACTATGACACATTCTCTCTCACTATGCAGCATTTCCTCTCAGTTATGAAGTAGTGTGGCAAAATAGAGTGCTATCTGGGGTGTCAAGAAGGCCTGCGTTCAAATCCCACCTCTGACACTTACTCTGTGGCCATAGGCCTACCTGGGCCTACTATCCTCATAGAAGAAATGGAGATAAGAATGTCTGTAGTACCTAAGCTATTGGTATCACTGGAAGGTTCAAATCAGATTATATAGAACTGAACAGAAGAAACTACAGAGGAAACATAAGCAAAACAGTTTGCCAGTAAATGCAACTTAGCACTTATATTAAATTTATTATAATCCTAAAAAAAGAAAAAAGCTGTATGTAATACATATTTATAATTTCATGTACAGTTCTCTTTTTCTGCTGAACTATATACATATGTATATATATATATGCATCTCAATATATTATATGTCTCTGTGTATGTATATATAATACATATATACACATGTATAATATATAAAAGCTACTTTTATTTGGCATTAAGTTCAGAATGAAAACTAACTAAAAACAAATGAGATGGCATTTTGTAAACTTTGTAGTGATGTATATGTACATATACATATTTATATCAGTGATTATTTTCTAGGCCTCAGTTTCCTTATTTGTAAAATGAGAGGGTTACACTCTATAATATAGCAAATTCCTTTTAAATCTAACATTCTATGATTCAAAGGAAATATGACAAATAAGTGAATATGTGATAAATTGAAGCATGAACTATGAATACAGAAAAATAGATGGGTAGCACTTTCAATGGGGATATTATTACCATTTTCTGACATCCATAGAGAAGAATTCAGCTTTTGATGGGACAAACTAAAGATGTTTGGATATTCAATTTGGCCCAGCTGGCTCAGCATCAAGATACTGAGCCAAATCTCTTTGATATGAAAATCAAATAGGAAATCTCAAGGGGACAGGGTTCTCTCAGGAGGTTTCTCATATTTCTTCAGTTCTGGTTGAGTTGCACAGGCTTCTAAAATATCTATTTATATGCCAGACAAGTGTCCATGGTTTGAAGTAAAAATATGAAGCATTTTCTTCTCTGCTCATGCAGATATATCCATTTATAATTGCCAAGTATCTTTATCTGGACTGCGTAGGTTGCATCACTGTATTCCCTTTTCCATTTCCCCTTAATTATATGGGAGAAGTAAAAAGGAGATTTTATAACTTACTGCTATTTTTAAAAAATTCAGTCAAATTCATATTAATTTTTATTTCTGCTATATCATTACTGTATCAGTGAGGCAAGATTCATGACCTTGAGGATGACCATGAACATGCCTGTATGGTTTAGAATCACAAAGTATAAAAAACTCTCTAGGTAGAAGGCAGAGGAAACATAACATTTATTTAGACTCCAGAGGATAAAATCACAAGACCAACAACTCCAACTTGATTGATATAGCAGTAATTATATTCCAAAACCAGTAAGCCCACCTCAATGTAGAAACAAGGAAATTATAATACAGTATTATAGCAAGGAACCAACTCATCCTGTAACTTTCCCCTTGCTAGGGCCTTCCTATAAACAATGACTCAGGAATCCTAACTGTCTGCTTGCCTGCAGTCCCTCCCCCCACCTCAGTTCTCTGGTCTCTGAAGCTTCCTGGTTTCCACTCTCTGCTCAACACTCTCTTCTGCAGCTCTGTCAGCTCCTTCTGCTTGGGCTGAATTTTGAATTCTGGCTTCTCTTCTGACTTCTGAATTCTAACTTTGCTACCTTCTGGGTGTATACCCTCTTTTTAGGGCCCAAGAGCTTCATGCCTAATCATCAAAAGAGTGTGGCCTGAGGCTTAGTGCCTAGTAAGTAAAGGGAGTGGGCCTGCCTCTAATCAAGCCTCCCTTTGTTGGCCCCACCTGAGGTTTATTGAGTGGCTGGGAAGGCACTGGTTAGCATCACAAAGGTGTGGGCCTACCTCTAATCAAGATTCCCTTTGTTGGCTCCACCTGAGGCCTATTGAATGGGTGGGAAAGATCTTTCACCTACTGATTGGCTTCACAAATACTTATAATAAAATCTATCATTTCATTGTTGTCCAGTCATGTCAGTCATGGCCCGCTCTCCATGATCCCATTTGTAGGTTTGTGTCAAAGATACTGGAGAGGTTTAACATTTCTTTCTCCAGCTCATTTTACAGATGAGGAAACTGAGGCAAACAAGGTTAAATGACTTGCCCAGGGTCACATCATTATGACCATTAGTATCTATTTTTAAATTAAGAATATTTATTGAATTAAATTTTAGCATATCACCATTCTGATTAATTCATAGTATCTGGCATCTGATATTTGAGAAAGTTATATTAGTTCTGATGAGGGCACAGTCTCTGGGAACCCCTTGAACCCTTGAACTCTCCTTGAATCTTCCCACTCTACCTGGCCTTGGCCTGAGGCTATAACCATTAAGCCCAAATGCCTACCTTGCCCAGTCCTCTATTGTCCAGCTGTTTCCCACCCTTAATCTTGTCTTCCCAATGACCTCCCGCCCTTAATCCTATTTCCCATCCTTAAACCTGATCAAAATATCTATACCCTAGCTTGCTACCCCAGCCCTTTATGGGTTGTCATTTCCATATAGCCTTCAGCTATTTCCCCCACCCGGGAGTCTGACCTGATCCCAGTCCTTTCAGGCTCCTCCTTAGACTCCTCCTTAAGTCCTCCCCTAGACCCCTCCTCTGGCCACCCCAGACCACCCCTCAATCCCTCCCACAACCTTTGTGTATATAATCTCCATCTTGCCTCCATGAAGGTGGTCAGATCCAATCTAGCTCAGATTGGTCTGGCCCGCTTTCCTTACAGGCGTCGCAAGGGATGGGATCTCTGAGGGCAGGCCTATGTGGCTAACTCTTAATAAACTTTCTTTTCCCTTGGCTGAGAAGGCTTGAGTCGAATTCTTTCGGCAGGACCCGGTGTTTCTGTACTTTGGGGTGTCGAGCACCTCTCACCCCAAACCCTCATCAGTTCCAAGGGATTTATTGTTATGTCCTTGTTTATTTTCATATCCATGAGGTTTATCACCATATTCTTTTGACTTCTCCATTAACTTAATCCACTTAGGATCCTGATAAGGCCTAAGATCTATTTCATCTGTCAGTAAGTCAGCAAGTTAACAGGAATTTATCAAGCACTTACTATGTGCCAGGCTCTGTGCTAAGTACTGAGGATACAAAAATGGAACTCCTATCAAGAAGCTTACATGCCAATGGGAAGAAAATAAATAGAAAGGGAACTGAAAATTGAGGAAGAGAAGGTAAAGTGCTGGGGGGAGTAGGGGCCATATGCAGAGTATAGAGAATAAAGATTGCTCTAGGACTTTCCTCCAAATAGTGGTTCAGGAACAATAAGGGGAAGAATAATGAGAAAAATGGGGTGCAGGGTGAAAAGGAAAAGACAGATGAAGTGTTTTGTTCAGGGCTGGAGAACTAATGGGCATCTACTTGGGAACAGTGGAACAGGAAACATAACAATGATCTGAAAGGAGTTCTTAAAATTTAATGTGGATTTTCCAGTACTGTCTTTGTTCCTCTGCATAAGGAGCCCATATGATAGCCTTCAGTTGCATAAGAGTTTTCTCACTTCTGGCCCTTCCTGAGGCAACAAATGCTGTGATAAAAACCAATAACCAGTCATGGATCCCTTAAAGAGCTGAAGCTCACTTGTTCTGCCAGCACTTCATGCAATGCAAGGGCTCAGTCTTCTAAAATCACATCCCGCCTGGTTCTGATTTGATTTCAAAAGTCTGGGCCTGAGATGAAGAGGTTTCTTTTTTCAATACCAGTACTGCTCCCTTCCTCTACTCCTAACCCAGTTGATAAAGGTGAGCTCAGTCACAATGAAGGCTCAGAAAGATATTCTGATCATCAGACTCATCCAATTTATAATCCATTCCTCCCTACCCTTTTTGGAAAACCAAAAAAAAAAGAATTCAATATATTAAAAAAAATCACTCATTTGATAGACTTTTATAATGTGCTATATTTGGAGATATGAAAACAAAGAATAAAAAATTTCCAGGAAAATAATTATTTTCCTCCAACTATTATTTATTCGAAGAAGCAATCCTCTTCTAAGGTAAGTATTTGTGGAAATATGCTAATATCAAATCTCCCATGCTCTACTAAGGCATGATAGAATTGCAACATATTCACAAATATCTGTTGCAAGGGACAGAGTAACAGAAGAAAAAATTGCCTGAAAAATTTGCCAAGGTTTTCCAAAATGAGTCAACATATAAAATTCAGTCCAGTAATTCCACAAACATATTAAGTATCTATTATGTGCAAAGCACCTTGCCTTTATATTTAGTGGATTCAATGTGAGAGTGATCACAAATTACAAATGATGAAAAATATTTTAGGAAATATATTTGAAGATAGGCCAAGGGCAAGTGGAATACTCAAAAGTCTAATTTCATAACTAATTCCTAAACAGAGCAAGAATATTCTAAATGCACAAGAAGTAAAAAAAATGGAATTTGCTTTTTCTTAACAAATAGAAAACCAATCTACCAATCAATTAACTGAAATAAAAAAGGGAAATAATTACCTTGGGGCAAGTCTTGTCTTATAGTGGTACAGAGTAGCTCACATGCACTGGAATGCACTTCTGTCTCCTACTTTGAGATGGGGGACATCAGGATGTTTTTGGAGGAAGAAAGGAAAGAGCATGTAGACAAAGTAAGATTCAAGATAGAGAGAAGGGGAATGAACTAAAGGTCAAGTTCTTCTAGAAAATGTGAGGGAATGGGGACCTAAGAAAAGGGGTAGACTTTAGCAAAGAGAAAGGCAACCTCTTCTTCACAGATTAGAGCAAAGGAGAAAGGAACTGGAAACAGCATTAAGGGGATTTGAAGTATGATGTTGAGTAGAAGAGAATACTTTAGGGCTATCAGCCTTTGACAGTAGAGTATGAGGCATTGTTCTCTGATGATAGAGGGAGTAGGTAGGTATGGTGATGAGGAGGGAAAAGAAGGTTTGCAAAAGATACTATGGGGAGTGTGATGAAGAGTGAGTAAACCATAGTATAGAGATTGACATGCATCTATGAGGGATTAAATAAGTGGAAATGTGTATTAGATGTATTTAGCAGAGTTGTGTGCCTTCTCCCAAAAGCATTCAATGGCAGGTGAGTAAGAGCTGAGAAGGTAGATGGTAGGTGTAATCCTGAGGGTTTTTTTTTAAAGAAAAGGAATGATAGAATAAAAGTTAAAAAAGAGATTCAAGGTTAGGGGTGATATAAATTTGAACGGGTAAACTATAGTGAAAGATTCTTAATGGAATAATGTTAAACCACAGAAGAGAGATTGGGCTAGGAAAATAGTACAGGGTGAGGTAATCAGGACTCACCCTGATGATAAAGAATAGATTTAGGAGGAGGAGTGAGGCACAGGAAAAGATGGGATGACAAGAAGGTAAGATAAAAATACTGTAGAGAAGGGGTTCTTAACCTAGAATCCATGAACTTGAAAAATACATATTTTGATATATTGTTTTTTAAAAGTTGATTTCTGCATCTCACCCTGACTGGATGTATAATGCACACTTATAAACATCCACTGCTTATCAACATGATTTTTTTTTGCCTTTTCTATTTCTGGCCTGGACTAGGACTTACTTACTTAGGCAGCCTGGCAGATACCAATTCCTGGGGATTTGCTATATTGGTTCTGAGCTTAATGTAGTCACCTGATTGGCTTTAGCCCTACTGTAATTTAGAACTCCCTAGCTCAAGCAATACCATGGCCTCAGCCTCCTTAGTAGATGGGTTTACAAGTGTGCCACACCATGATTAACTAATAACTATATTTGAATATCATTTCTTTCCTTTGTAATCTTATGCATTTCATTTTATACATGTAAAATATTATTTGGAGAAGGAGTCCATAGGCTCTGCCAGACTGCTAGTAGAATCCATGAAACAAGATTCATCAAGAACCTTGAAAGAGGATTTCAAAGTTCTGGATTATAGAAGTAAATTACTTGTGGCTGACAATAAGATAAAAATATGACTATCCCCGTATGCACCTCAGTTGGAGGGAAGGGGCAGGGGATAGGAGTAAAGGGAGTTAAGCTTAGAAACCAGAGTGGTTGAGTGGGACATCAACATGCATGCTAAAGTCCTCAAGTATCAGAGTAGAATTTGAGGTGAGAAGGAAGATTATTAGATGATGAATCAGATATCTCACATTTGTGAAATTTTATAACCATCAAAGGATATATATCAAAATGTGAGCCATGGCCCAGGAGATCCCAATCTCAAAAGAGATTATAGCTCTGTGTTCATATAGATCCAGATTTCATACTGATGTGGGGGCTTATGCTGAAAGAGTGGGAGTTGACTTTCTCTCATCATGTGGTTTATCATGTCTTTAATCTTAAGACTCATATCTAGGGAACATGGCAGAGAGAAGCCAGGTATGAGGCCAATCAGGAAGTGAAAGATCTTTCCCTCCCACTCAATAGATCTCAGGTGGGGCCAACAAAGGGAGGCTTGATTAGAGGCAGGCCTGCTCCCTTTACTTACTAGGCACTAGGCCTCAGGCCCACACTCCTTTGATGATTGGGCATGAAGCCCTCAGGTCCTAAAAAGAGTATAAATACCCAGAACTCAGAATCTGCGGAGAGCTGCTGAAGTCAGAATTCAGCCCAAGGACAAAGAGCAGGAACTTAGAGATGACAGAGCTGCAGAGAGAGCGCAGAGTGGACAATGGAAACCTAGGAACTGTGGAGATCAGAGAGCTGAGGGAGAGAGAGACCACAGGCAAGCAGACAGTTAGGATTCGTGAGTGTTTACAGGGAAGGCTCTAGCAGGGGGGAAAGTTACAGGATGACTTGGTTCTTTGCTATAATACTGTGTTATAATTTCTTTGTTGCTACACTGAGGTGGGCTTACTGGTTTTGGAATATAATTACTGCTATATAGAATTAGAGTTATTGGTCTTGGGATTTTGTCCTCTGGAGTCTAAATAAACGTTATACTTCCTGTGCCTCCTACGTAGAGAATTTTTCATACTTTGTGATTCTGAACCATACAGGCATGTCCTCAAGGTCATGAATCTTGCCTTACTGATACACCAGGAAGTGGTATGAGCTCTCCCCAATTTCCCTTGGAAACAATGTTAAATCAAGCCTCTAAATGGATTCTAGAGCAACAGAACCCACATAAAGACAGAGTGACAGAATTTCTCAAGTTAAGTTAACTTAGAAAGACTTCAGGAAAGGTCTGCCTCACTTCAGTAAAAGAGGAGCACAGCCTAGAAAAGACAATGTCCAACCAAACCAGTGGGAGGCTTTCAGCCATAGCATAGATCAGCAGTTGAGGCCTCTTGGTCCAAGCTCAGTAGGCCAGCTGTGAGGCCTCCAGCTCAATTGCAGAAAGCAAATTGTGCATCCCAGAACCTGGCACAATAGGTATGACTAGACAGGGCCACCCCAGCACAGTGAACAAGCTGCAAGCACTTAAGGATCCAGTGTGGAAAGCCAGTGACCAGGCTCCTGGTCCCCAGCATAAGAAGGTTGGGACAATACTCCTGTGCAGTGAGTAGAACTCATCTTTAAAAGTTGCTAAATAAGCTGAAAATGAGTAGGAAACAGAAACCTTGACCACAGAAAGGTACTATGGCTACTGGGAAGATCAAAACACAAATTCAGAAGAGGACAGCCATGTCAAAATGCCTACATATGATGTTTCAAAGGGGAATATGAATTGGTCTCAAGCCAAAAAGTCTTCTTGGAAGAGCTCAAAAAGGATTTTAAAAATCAAGTAAGAGGTCAAATAAAAAATGGGAAAAGAAATGACAGTTGGGCAGAAGAATAATGAAAATAGAGTCAACACCTTGGAAAAGGAACAACAAAAGTTGACTGAAGAAAACAAATCCTTTAAAAAATAGAATTGGCCAAATGGAAAAGGACGTACAAAAGCTAACTGAAGAAAATAATTCCTTAAAAATTAAAATTGGGAAAGTGGAAGCTACTGATTCTATGAGACATCAAGAATCAGGCAAACAAAATCAAAAGAATAAAAAAATAGAAGAAAACATAAAATTACTAATTGGAAAAACAATGAGGAATAATGACCTGGAAAATAGATCCAGGAGACATAATTTAAGACTTTTCAGACTACCTGACCGTATCTTTTAAGAAATTATCAAGGAGGGGCAGCTAGGTGGTGCAGTGAATAGAACACCAGCCCTGGTGTCAGGAGGACCTGAGTTCAAATCTGGCCTCAGATACTTGATACAATTACCAGCTATGTGACCTTGGGCAAGTCACTTAACCCCAATTGCCTTGCCTTCCCTCCTCCAAAAAGAAAAAATAAAAAAAAAAACTAAAAAAAACAACCAAAGAAATTATGAAGGGAAACTTCCCTGATATCCTAGAACCAGAGAGTTAAATAGTCATTGAAAGAATCTACCTCCTGAAAGAGATCCAAAAAAGAAAACTCCAAGGAATATTGTAGCCAAATTCCAGAATTATTAGGTCAAGGAGAAAATACTGCCAGGAGCCAGAAGGGAAGAATTCAAATATCATGGAGTGACAGGATTACACAGGACTCAGCAGCTTCTACATTAAAGGCTCTGAGGGCTTAGGATATGATATTCCAGAAGGCAAAGGAGCTTGGATTACAACCAAGAATCAACTACCCAGCAGAACTGAACATGATCTTTCAGAGGAAAAGATGGACATTCAACAAAATGGGGACTTTCAGACTTTCCTGATGGAAAGACCAGAGCTAAGCTAAAATTCGGTCTTCAAATACAAGACTCAAGAGAAGCATAAAAAGGTAAACAAGAAAGAAAAAAATGTTATTCAATTGGATTAAACTGTTTGCATCCCTACATGGGAAGATGATACTTCTAATTCTTGATAAATATCTCTATCAGGGCAATTAGAAGGAGTACACAGAGATAGAGGGTATGAGTATAAGTTGACTTTAATGTGATAATATACAAAAAAAAATAGGTGAAAAAAAATTGTACTGGGAGAAGAGGAAAAGAGGGGCAGAACAGGGTAAATTGCATCACATGAAGAGGTACAAAAGATCACTTACAATAGAAGGAAAGTAGGAAAGCTGTGAGCATTGTTTAAACTTTACTCTCCATGGATTTGGCTCAAAGAGGGAATAAAATGCATACTCAGATGGGTATAGAATGTTATCTTGTCCTTCTGGGAAGTGGCGGGGGGGGGGGGGGGGGGGGGGGGAAAGAAAACAGAAAGGCAGGGCTGCTGAAAGAGAGGGCAGAAGTAGGAGGGGAAAGGGAATATAAAGGGGGGGAGCTGATAGAAGGGAAGGCATATGAAGGGAGGGAATGGTCAGAAGCAAAACACTGGTGAGGAGGGACAGGGTGAAAGGACAGAGAAAAGTGTAAATGGAAGAAAATAGGAGGGAGGGAAATACACAGTTTGTAATTATAATGGTAAATGAGATGAACCCTCCCATAAAAGGAAGCAGATAGCAGAATGGATTAAAAACCAGAATCCTACAATATGTTATTTACAAGAAACAAAGATATACAGACAGAGTAAAGGTTAAAAGGTGGAACAGAATATATTTTGTTTTAGTTGAAGTAAAAAAAAAGTAGAGGAAACAATCCAGATCTCAGACAAAACAAAAACAAAAATAGAGCTAATTAAAAGAGATAAGGAAGGAAGCTACGTCTTGCTAAAAGGTACCACAGACAATAAGGTAAAATCAATAATAAACATATATGCACTAAGTGGTATAGCATCCAAATTCTTAGTAGAAAAGTTGAGTGAATTACAGGAAGAAATAGACAGCAAACCTATATTAGTTGGGGGCCTCAACCTCTCCCTCTCAGAACTAAAACTAACCACAAAATAAACAAGAAAGAAGTTCAGGAGGTGAATAGAATTTTAGAAAAGGTAGATATGATAGACCTCTGGAGAAAATTGAGTGGAGAAAGAAAGGAATATACCTTTTTCTGAATGGTACATGGCATCTACACAAAAATTGGCTATGTATCAGGGCTAAAAACTTCACACTAAAATAAAGACAGAAATATTTAATGCATCCTTTCAGATCATGATGCATTAAAAATTAAATGGAATGAAGGGACATGGAAAGATAAGCTAAAAACTAATTGGAAATGAAATAACCTAAACCCAAAGAATAAGTGGATCAAACACTATCATAGATCAAACAAAATCATGGAAACAATCAATAATTTCATTAAAGAGAACAACAATAATGAGACAATATACCAAAGCTTATGAGATACAGTCAAAGCAGTTCTTTGAGGAAATTTTATATCTCTAAATGTTTACATAAGTAAAACAGAAAAAAAGAGATCAATGAATTGTGCATGCAGTGAAAAAGCTAGGAAAAAAAACAAATTAAAAATCCCCAATTAAGCACTTAATTAGAAATCCTGAAAAGCAAAGATGAGATAAATGAGATTGAAAGTAAGAAAACTATTGAAATAAATAAAACTAAGAGCTGGTCTTATGAAAAAATCTAATAAAATAGGCATATACCTTTGGCTAATTTTATTTAAAAAAAAAAAGAAAGATGAAAACTAAATTACCAGTGTCAAAAATGAGAAGAGTGGATTCACTACCAAAGAAAAGGAAATTAAAGCAATAATTATGAACTACTTTGCTCAACTGTATGCCAATAAATCTGATAATCTAAGTGAAATGAATATTTACAAAAATGTAAATTGCCCAGATTAACAGAAGAAGAAATAAAATACTTAAATAACCCTATTTAAGAAAAAGAAATTGAACAAGCCATCAATGAAGTCCCTAAGAAAAAATCTCCAGGGCCAGATGGATTTACAAGTAAATTCTAGAAACATTCAAAGAAAAAATAATTACAAAGAAATATAAACTATTTGGAAAAATAGATGGAGTCCTACCAAATTCCTTTTATGACACAAATATGGTGCTGATACCAAACCCAGGAAGATCCAAAATGCAGAAAAATTATAGAACACTTTCTCTAATGAATATAGATGTAAAAATTTTAAATAAAATATTAGCAAAGAGATTACAACAATTTATCATGAGGACAATACAGTATGACCAGTTAGGATTTATACCAGGAACTAAGGGCTGGAAAACTATCAGCATAATTGACCATATCAATAACAAAACCAGTAGAAATCATATGATTCTCTCAGTAGATGCAGAAAAAGCTTTTGACAAAATAAACACCTACTTCTAGTGAAAACACTAGAGAGCACAGGAATAAATGGAATTTTCCTTAAAATGATAAGCAGTATCTATCTAAAACCATCAACAAGCATTATAAGTAATGAGGATAAGCTAGAAGCTTCCCAATAAGATCAGGGGTGAAACAAAGATGCACATTATCAATACTATTATTCAGTATTGTACTGGAAATGTTAGCTTTAGCAATAAGAGAAGAAAAAGAAATTGAAGGAAGTAGGATAGGCAATGAGGATACAAAAACTATTACTCTTTGCAGATGATATGATGGTATACTTAGAGAATCCTAGAGAATCAAGTGAAAAACTAATAGAAACAATTAACAACTTTAGCAAAGTTGCAGGATATAAAATAAACCCACATAATTCATTAGCATTTCTAAATATTACCAACAAAGCCTAGCAGCAAGAGGTAAAAAGAGAACTTCCATTTAAAATACCTATAAACAGTATAAAATACTTGAGAGACTCCTTGCCAAGATAAACACAGGAACTATATGAATGCAATTACCAAACGCTTTTCATACAAATAGATCTAAACAATTGGAAAAATAGCAATTGCTCATGGGTAAGCCAAGCCAATGCAATAAAAATGATAGTTCTAACTAAATGAATTTAGTTATTCAGTGCCATACTAATCAAACTACCAAAAATATTTTTTTTTTTTACCAAAAATATTTTACCGAGCTAGAAAAATAATGACAAAAATCATCTGGAAATAAAAAAAGGTCAAGACCATCCAGGGATTTGATAGAAAAAATGCAAAGGAATGTGGTCTAGCCATACTGGATCTGAAACTATATTATAAAGTAGCAATCATCAAAACTATTTGGTACTCGTAAGAAATAGAGTGGTGGATCAGTGGAATAGGTTAGGTATACAAGACACAGTAGTAAATGATTATACTAATCTACTGTTTGATAAACCCAAAGACTCCATCTTCTGGGATAAGAACTCACTATTTGACAAAAACTGCTGGAATAACTGTAAAATAGTGTGGCAGAAACTAGGAACAGACCAACATTTCACACCTTATAACAAGATAAGGTTAAAATGGGTACATGATTTAGACATAAGGCATGATACCACAAAAAAATGAGAGAGCAAGGAATAGTTTACCTGTCAGATCTAGGGAGAAGAAAAGATGCTATAACAAACGAAAGATTGATAATATTATGAAGTAGAAAATGGATAATTTTGGTTGCATTAAATTGAAAAGATTCTGCACAAACAAAACTAATGGTACAAGATTAGAAAGTAGAAAGCTTTTTAAAAATTTTTGCAGCCATTGTTTCTGGTAAAAGTCTCATTTCTAAAATATTTAGAGAACTGAATCAAATTTATAGGAATAGACATCATTCCCCAATTGAGAAATGGCCAAAGGATATGATCAGGCAGTTTTCAGATGAAGAAATTAAAGCTATTCATAGTCATATTAAAAAAAAACAACAAACCTCTCTAAATCACTATTGATTAGAGAACTGCAGATTAAAACAGCTCTGATGTGCCACATCACACCTATCAGATTTACTAATATGGGAGAAAAGGAAAATGATAAATGTTTGAGAAGATGTGGAAAAAAATGAAACACTAAATCATTGTCGGTGGAGTTGTGAACTGATCCAGCCATTCCAGAGAGCAATTTGGAACTATGCCCGAAGAGCTATGAAACTGCATACCCTTTGATCCAGCAATACTACTTTTAGGTTTGTATCTCAATGACATCATAAATAATGGAAAAGACTATTTGTACAAAAATATGTATAGCAGCTCTTTTTGTGGTGGCAAGAACAGGAAATTGAGGGAATGTCCATTAATTGGGGAATGGCTGGAGAAGTTGTGGCATATGAATGTATGGGAATATTATTGTTCTATAAGAAAGGATAAGCAGGTAGATTTCAGAAAGACCTGGAAAAACTTACATGAACTGATACCGAGTTAAGGGAGCAGAGGAACAACATTGCACGCAGTAACAACAATATTGTGCAATGACAACTATGATAGCTCTTCTAAGCAGTACAATGATCCAAGACCATTTAAAAAGGACTTGTGATGAAAAATGCCAACCACATGTAGAGGAAGAACTAAGGAGTCAGAATGCAGATTGAAGCATACTATTTTCACTTTTTTTGTTGTTTTAATATTGTTTCTTTCTTGTGGTTGTTCCCTTTTGCTTTGATTCTTCTTTTACAACATGATAAATATGGAAATATGTTTAACATGATTGTACATGGATAACCTCTATCAGATTGTTTGTTGTCTTGGGGAGGGGGGAGGTGTAATATCAATTAAATTGCAAATTTTTTTACTGTTATAGAATGATAAATTAATTAAGTGTCTTTGATTGATCCTTACTAGATGCAAAGCCCCAGGCTCAAACCCCTACCTAGTAGTTGCTAAGCCTATGTGGGCATGAAGCCCTCAGGGTCCTAAGGGGAGTTGTTAAAACCAAAGCCAATAGTAGGAGCCTGAGTTCTGGTCACTCAGATGATATTTGATGATGCCTAAAGAGTGTATAAAAAGAGAGAACAGAGCTGTTTGCTTGAGGCTCTCACTTACTGAAAGAGTGTTGGTGTGGGACTCTGGGCAGCTGCTCCAAGAGCCTCCTGGCTCATCAACCCAGATGTTTTCTTGGTAACTATGAATTGTATTTGGTCTGTTTATAATATATGTTTGCAATTTTTTTGTATTTGCTCTGAAGTTCAGGGTGCTGGCTTTTTTCCCCTGAACTAAGTGTATATTTGTATGTTGGATTGAAATAAGATTGTTAACCCCTTAATGCTACCTTCCTTAGTAAAGCTGATCACTCTTGTTGTTGGGATTGCGTTGATTTTTCACCCCCACAGCAGCTTCTACCCAAATTGTTGAAACAGGAGGGAAAGGAAGGAGGGAGAGAAAAAGCTTATTATATTATTATATTATATTATTATCATATTAACAGGTAAAAAAACATAAAACATGTCAAATAACCTCTTATACCAATTATTTTCCCTCAATGAAGGCAAAGACATCTTTGTGAAAAGGGACACCTTGTATTTCACTTTCACCTCCGATTTGCAATGAGCATGTCACAAGATCTAGATCTTGATTTCTGGGGCATGGTTTGGCATTTGAATTCATCATCTGCAAAGCCCTACTGATTTGGTGCTTTTGTGTCTTAAAAAGTATGCTGTTTTAAAAATCATGTCTTACAGGCCACTCACCTCAGAATTCTTCAACTCTTACACTTGTGGTACAATATCCATTCCTGAGGACCGATGACTTCTGCTCAGGATAAAAAGTGGAAGGCAGAAGAAGCAGTCAAGTACTCTGACTCACCTTAACCAGCACAGTTTCTCCCTGAGATGGCCTTGTCAGTGAAAGTAGAGAGGAAAGGAGAAAACTCCATCTGCCCTTTACAACCCCTGCAAGTCAGAGGGAGAGAAAGTACTGGAAAAAACTTCCAAAAGAAATCCTGGAGCTATTACTAAATCTGTTCTTATGAATAGAATGAGATTTCCTCCTAACACTCAATGGCCAACTATCTTCTCCCCAATGGCCTAGTACCAGAAAGACATAGGGACTAATAGGGAGCTGCTCTGATGTCCCAGAAAAGGCTATGTCTTTGTGAGAGTTGTAGTGGTCAACTCTGTGGGAGGATGCCCCATTCAGTCATACGAGGATTCCTCTGATAACTCCTCTTCAAAATTATACTGAGATAATTGGGAGGTAGAATAGTAATTACTTCAATGAAGAAAATAAATTTAAAAAAGTATGATCATTCAAGGGAGAGAGATTTGGAAAGTTCAATCTCTTCTGATTCTACCTAAATATCAATAAAATACATGAAGGTTTTATTTTTATGTAGTTTTTTTTAAAAATTTAATCAATACCATCAATAATATATTACTTATACCATGATGCTGCTAAGTATTCAGAGCCAGGCAAAAATAATAGCAATAATTTTAAATCACATGAGTTAGGTCATTCATTCTTTTATTCTCATTTTCCTTCCCCCTGGTTCATGTTAGGTATATCACTTAAGTAATTTGCTCACTCTTTGGAAAAAAGATGTCATAGAAGTAGTTCCTTTTCTCCTTTAAATAGAATTCTGACATGTTAAGGAAAGAGCAAAAGCTCTAGACAAAACATCCGTGCTCTGTGTACAGTGGTGAATACCCTAGAACACAGTAGAGCCAGTGGTGTGATGAGTAATTTCCAGACTACTCACTTCAGTCACCCAGCATTTACTGAATTGATTGATAGCATCCAGCATTTTTGCATTCTGAATTTAAAGTGGAGGCAAAACAAACAAACAAAATGGCTGTTGAAATCAACCCCCTGCTACATTGTTGCCAAAGAGTTAATTGGGTTTAATGCCTTTAGGATGACATACTCACTCTGATATCCCAGAATTACAGGCTGGAATAAGTAAATGCTAGATCTCGAAGGCCTGAATTCATTGATCAAGCAAAGCATTGCTAAAAGAATATTGTCACCAGACCCATCAATAAAGACATATTTCATATATCTTGGGCCATGTGTCAAAATAGTATCAAAATTAATTGTAATGATAGCAATTTAATGAATGTTTTGTCTTTTGAAAACCATTTAGATAAAGTTGCTGCCCTTACTAATGGAATAAAGTTGCCTCATTTCTGGCTAAAATTCTTGGTAATTTACTTTTCATTTATCAAAAAAGGGCAAATAGTTTAATATTAATGTAGCTTGTATTTTGATAAAAAGAAGTGAGCAAAATGCACTTCTTTGTCCAGAAGTAAAGCAAAGTGACCTGACAGATTCATTGATTTTTATCAGGTTCCTCACACAGAAAACACAGATAGGGTAGATTTCCCTTTAGAAAGCAGCTGCAAAGTAGAGAATTAAAATGGAGTTTCTTGTTACAGAGGCATCTACATGGCCTGGTAGGTAGAAAGATAGGAAGACTTGAGCTCAAATTTGGCCTCAGGTCCTTCCTAGCTGTGTGACCATGGGCAAATCACTTGACCTCCAAGTTTCTACCTTCTAAGGTTGTTGTGACAATCAGATGTGATGAGGTAAGGAACCATATGTTTTTTGGGGTGTTCAAGACCCCAGAATACCGACATGCTGAGGCCTGCTTGAATGAATTTGACTCAAGCCTTCTCACAGCCAAAGAAAAACAAAGTTTATTAAAGGTTCGCCATATTGGATAGTCTTAAGAAATCTCATCATTTATGATGCTCGTTTTCACAAGCAGGCCAGATTCAATCCGAGGTAGATTGAATCTGAGCACGTTCATGGAGGCAGGATGAGACTTATATAGACAAAGATTGTGGGAGGGATCTAGGGTGGTCCTGGGGTGATGAGAGGAAGGGTTTAGGGAGGGTCTTGAGGAGGAGTCTAAGGAGGAGCTTGATGGGACAGCAGTGAGGTCAGACTCCAGGAACCAAGAGAATGAGATCAAAGGTGGGAAGCAGCTGAAGGCTACCTGGAGATAACAGAAAATGTAGGGCTAGGCTAGTTTAAGAGTAACAGATTTGGGCATACACACTTCGGTAGGATCAAGGGTGGAAGCTAGCCAGACCATGGAGGGCTAGGCTAGGTTAAGAGTAACCTAACCTAGAGATTTTGGCCAGCAATAATGAAAGGCTTATGGCCTCAGGCAAAAGCCTCATCTAGTGGGAAGATTCAAGGAGAGTTCAAGGGGGCTACCAGATCCTGTACCCCATCAGACGTAATAATATCTGTAAAGCACTTAGATCAGATTTTGGTGCTTAGTAAATCCTTATTTCATTCCTAGAGGGCAACTTGAATTCTAAGATGGCACAAATATCTGATACATTTAATCATCACAGATAATCAATCTAGAAAATCTAGACAAATTTGGAGTTCTTTATAAAAGGTGGCTAAAGTAACTGGATATTTGATAACTATCTCCTTTTCTCTGGTGCAGGCTTATTCTTTGGGAGAACCAGAAGGTTTGTAGCCCTATGGGTGGCTATATGGCAGAGAAATTTCATGCCATTTGACAGTCCATAGCAAATATGACTGTAACCAACCCTTTTCCAGAACTGAAGTGTCTCATGTCAGAAACGGGAAGCACTTCCTGGAGTTGACAAAATTACACCCAAATGAAATTTCTTCCTCAGCAGGAAAACACTAGTGCAGTGAATTACACTACACCATTTGTAAATCTTCTCTTGAAACTTGAGAGAACCTGTTTGTAGTTGTTTGTTTGTTTTCTCTACACAGGCTTCTGTAGAGGAACACAAAGCTTTGCCTCAGGGAAGTAATTGGAGTGAATCAGAGGAGCAAAGCTATGATCCAGGTCTTGCTAATAATAGCAATGGTGAGACTAGGGCTTTTGCCCCTGGCTGAGAGACTGAGGAATGGGAAGCAAATCTTCCTGAAGGTCAAAATTGGTTTGCTCTCTACATTCACATTTCCCTTTTTCTGCCCCCTGCATTTCTCCTCCTGTCTTTGGGTGAGCAGGGACTGCTCCAGGGAACAAAGAAACAGTCACTAATCCCCTAGTATGTCATCTCTCTGCATGGCTCTCAGGCGAAGCATTGCTGTAGCCAGCTGTGTGTAAGACTGGATGGTAATCAGCAATTTTCTCCTTGAACTAAGAGATAATAGGGAATTGAGCGAAGAGTTGAGGAGGGGGTGGAAGAGGGAGTTTTGTCCTTTGTTCTTATCTATAGAAGGCATCATTGGGACTAGAGTTTCTGGCATGGGAAAATCAATCATAATAACATTTTTGACAATAAGAACGAAAGAAAACAACAACAAAAAATACTGTATTAAGAGCATAGCGTATTGCTATAGTAGGTACTAAGATACAAAGTCAAGATAAAACAAAGGATCTGTCCCCTAGAGGATATATGGCACATGCATATGTAATTCATGACGGGCCCCCCAAACTTCTATATTTATGAGAAGTTGAAACATTTCTATTGAACTCTCCTAAAGATAAGTGACTCCTGGCTTATTGGCCACTCCCAGATTTTACTCTGATAAAAATCACCTAATATTGCTTGTGTCCAGTGCAATATTGTTGATTCAAGGCCATCCTGTTACACATCACTCCATACTAATTTTCAGGTAACTGGAGGAGATTGAGGAATTTTTTTTCTCCTCTGACATAGATGAGAATCCACAATGATTGTGTTTCTCCCCAATTCACAAATGCAAAGTCTGGCACTACAGTTCCATTTAACATAGATTGGTTTTCATAAAGGGATATTTTCTTAGTAATAGTAACAATAATACCCAGAACTTATATACTTCTTTCTATGTGCCAGGCACTATGCTAAATGCTTTCAAATTATCTCATTTTATCTTCACAAAAACCTTGGGAGGTAGTTGCAATTATCGTCCCCGTTTTGCAAATAAGTAAACTAAAGCACACAAGTTAAGTCACATGCCCAGAGTGATACAACTAGTAAATATCTGAGTCCACAGATCTTCCTGTCTCCAGGCATACTGCTTTATTCAATGTACCACATAGGTATAGCAAGAAGAAAACATTTTTCCCCCACAAACATCTGGGAGGTATAATCCCTTATTCTCTTGTGCTACCACCTCAGTCTCTTAGTAGATAGGACAGGGATTAGGCTCAAAATTTTGCTTAGTCATACCACAGTACTGGTCTCATTCAGTTAACATCAAAGGGTGACTCAGTTTTCAGATGATTCCTTCCAATGGGCCAGAATTTTGAAGGTCACTGATAAAATTGCTCCTTACTCCCCAAGACAGATTTCCTAGGTGAGAAATAGCCTAGGCTCTGACTCTGGGTTTTCTATGGCTTTCTCTGCCATTTTTTTTTTCAAAACTGCCATTTTTAGAGCTGACATTCCTTTCATCAAAGCAATCTCTGAGATTTTATGGAACTGAATGAAACAAAGAGACAGTCAAAGTCGGCAATATTTTTTGAATGCTTCAGTAGCCAATCAAAAATATTCTCTTTAAAATATAATTTGTCAAACAGAATCAGTTATGAAATATCTTTGCTTGCTCTAGTCTTTCCAGTGCATTTCCCTTACATGTTATCAAGATGTTTCTAGAACAATGTTATGTAGTCTCTTTCACCTGAAAAGAGGGCATCACAGGGATAAACTGAAGTCTCTTCATTTGCCAGATTTCTACAAATATGGAATAACAGGCTTCCTAGTTCCTATTTAAGAACTCGAGGAAACAATTGTATGAGGTATAGAACGGTTGTTACAACCCCTACACACACACACATAGAAAAGTCATAACATCCAAAGGTCTAACAATGTTCCCAAAACAATTGACACAATACTTTTTGTCTTGTGCGTATCAACTTTTATTACCACATGGAGACCTTGAGAAAATCCAATTCATCTGGAAGTAAACACATCCCTAGGCATCAAAATCACATTATCTGATTGACTGATGATATGAGACTTCTAAGTGTATCACAGGGATTCAAATGATACTGCTACAAAGAACCAAAGAGGAATTACCAAACATAGTAAATCTTGGAACAAACTGATACCTGGAGAAGGATAGGGGGTGTTTCCTGAAGGAAAAGGTCTCTTCCAATTCAAAATCTATGATCCAATGTTACTATGGAAAAGAAGGAAAGAACAGATTTAGGAGGCTAATAGCTGGCTAAGATAATGTTACCTAAGGTTGGAGCTTTGATTTCTAGAGTGTATCTTAAAATATAGAAAAGGAAGACTCCCAGTCAAGAGAAATTTTCATACCTAATAAAATCTGGGAAAAAAAAAAAACCTGTGATGCTGATCTTCAAAAAAGGAATTCCATTTCTCCTTTCTCTAGGTATTTTCATTGTCTTCCATACCTTAAAGTTTCTCTCCCTCTTCATCTCTGTCTCCTTGATCCTCTGGGTTCCTTCAAGCATCAGAAAAAAACCTCCACTTTCTACAGGAAGCCTTCCCTTTATTCTAGTGCCTTCTTTCTGTTTATTATTTCCAATGTATTCTGTATACGCCTTATTTGTACATTTTAATATACATTTGTATATTTTATATATGTTTATATACATTACATATACACATACATATTTATATGCATTGTATATATTTATATACATTTGTATATTTTCGTGTTGACTCCCTCATTAGAATGTGAACTCCTTGAGAGCAAAAACTATCTTTTCCCTTTCTATCCCCAGTACTTAGCACTATGCTTGAGGTGTTTAACAAATTTAATTGGCATACTTAATGACTGCCTGAGGTTTTGTAAATCTAATCAAAATTCAAATGAAAAGAATGAAGGAAGGGACAAAATTACATATATATATATTACATATATATAATATATATATATATGCACACATATGTATGCATGTGTATATATGTATGTGTATATATTTCCACCAAGCTAGATACTATAAAGAGCAACTATAATTTAGGAGAAAATAGTATTCAGAAGTAAACAGGAAGCAAAATCCAAGAATGATGGCAATAGTAAAATGTGTGGCTTCACATATATGTATGTGTGTATGTATGTGTGGGTACACATATATCACATACATATACAATATATGCATTTTGGATGTACATGTATGTAATTATTGTATATTACAGGAATACTGTAGGGAATGCTAAGCTCAGAACTTATGCTACTGACCCAAGCTAAGGTGAACCAGAAGAAGCTTTCTTTGGTTATATTGGGGACAAGAAGAATCACTTGGGGTAGGCAAGACAATTATAATCCAGGCCAAGGAGAAGGCAGAGCTGTTCAACTCTAAATGTTCTTCTGTTTCTCTGCCAAGGAAAATGAGCTTTGGAATGGGAATAATAGAACAAATAGGGATAAGAGGGGATTGGTAGCTAAGAGAAATAAGAAAATTTTAAGAGAGCATCTAGCTACCCTTATTAAATTTGAATCACCTAGATCATATGTATGATATCCTAAGGTAATGAAAGAGGCAATTGCTGAGCCACTAACAGTGACCTTAAAGATCATGAAGATTCTATAAGATTCTATGGGGTTAGAAGACAGATATTGTTCTGCTTTAATAAAAGACAATTATAACTGGTATTTATATAGTACTTTAAGATTTGCAAAGTTCATTACAAATGTTCTCCTTTTATGCTCATGACAACCCTGGGAAGTAGGAACTATTACATTATCTCCATTTCACATATAAGGAAACTGAATCAGACGGGGTTAAAAGACTTAGCCCTGGTCACAATACAGCTAGTAAATGTTGGCGTATCTGGATTTGAACTCAGATCTTTATGATTCCAGGTCTAGAACTTTATCTACTGTGCCAGTTTTCTGTCTCAATCTACCTTTGATTTAACTCAAAGAGAAGAAATTAGAGTGCACAAACTATAGGTCAGTCAGACTGATTTCAATTTCAGGCATTTATTTGAGTTTTGTAAATTGATCATTAGGCAATGTTTAGAGATGAAGTAGTAATTACATAGAGTCAACATAATTTCATCAAGAACGGCTCATATCAGACTAACCTTAGAGCTAGGTCCCCATGAGTGTGAATAATGAGTTCCCAGAACTGGTTGTAATATTGAAATTGGCCCTGTGTATTTCCATTGGGCTGAAACCAAGGACTACATTTTACATAATTAGAACTTCATATAGTGTGAATTTGAATACATGCCAGAACTTCAGGGGATTGATTATATGCAATACTTGAGACCTAGTTGTATTTCTTTTTTTTTACAGAGCCATTATACTAGTAGTTCAGTTAAATGCTCTAAGGATGCTTTACCTTGATTTTTGCTAAGTATTTGATAAATTCCCTCATGCTATTCTTGTAGAAAATTCAGAAACATGAGGACTGGATAAGGATATAATTATAAGGATTTGGAACCAATTGAATAAGTAGACCCAAAGATCAGTTATTTATGGTTCAATGTCAAGTTAGAAGGAGATCTTCAGTGAGTGCAGTATCTCAGGGACACTTGACCCAGGGCTCTTTAATATATTTTTCAATAATTCTGTTAAAGGTATAGATGTTATGTTTAACAAATTTGGAGATTACACAAAACAGGGAGGGATAGCTAACATACTAGATGTCTGAATCAAGATTCAAAAATATTTTGATGGGCTACAACATTGGGCAAAACTAAATAAAGTGAAATTTATCAAGAATAAATAAAAAATTGAGTATCTTTGATAAAGGTTTCATTACTTAAATATATAGAGAACTTAGTCAAATTTACAAAAATACAAGTAACTCCCCAGTTGATAAATGGTCAAAGGATATGAACAGGCATTTTTCAGACTATCTTCAGACTATAGACTATCTGTAGTCATATGAAAAAAATGCTTTAAATCAGTATTGGTTAGAGAAATACAAATTAAAGCAACTCTGAGGTACCACCTCACTCCTGTCAGATTGGCTACTACAACAGAAAAGCAAAATGTTAAATGGGAAAAACTGTGATGCTTAATGCTTTGTTGGTGGAGTTGTGAGCTAATACAACCACTCTGGAGAACGATTTGGAACTCTGCCCAAAGGGCTATAAAAACTTTGATCCAGCAATACTACTACTAGGTCTATATCCTAAAGATATTTTTTAAAAGAAAAAAGTTGTACAAAAACATTTATAGCAGCTCTTTTTCTGGTTGTTAATAACTAGAAATTGAGGGGATGCCCATAAATTGGGGAATGGCTAAACAAGCTGTAGTATATGATTGTAATGGAATACTATTGTGCTATATAAGAAATGATAAGCAAGATGATTTCAGAAAAATCTGGAAAGACTTACATGAACCGATATAGAATGAATTGAGCAGAACTAGGAGAACATTGTACATAGTAATAGCAATATTATATGATGAACAACTTTGAATGACTTCACAATACAATAATCCAAGATAATCCCAAAAGGACTCATGAAGAAAAATGTTATTTGCCTACAGCAAAAGAACTGATGGAGTCTGAATGAAGACCAAAGCATACTATTTTTTCTTTTTCCTTCTTTTCTTTTTTTTTTGGTTCAAGTTTTCTTCCATAAAGTGACTAATATAGAAATATGTTTTTATATGATCATAGATGTATAACCTATATCAGATTGCTTACCACTTCAGGGATGAGGAAAGGAAGGGAGAGGATTTAAAACTCAAAATTTACAAAAAGAATGTTAAAAATTGTTTCTTTATATGTAATTTCAGGAAAATAGAATATTATTAAAAAGAATATATCTTACACTTTATAAAAATATTCAACTTCCTAAATCCAAAATTATGAAGGCATGACTAGAAATCACTGTGACAGCAAAGTTTCTAGGTGTTTAATGGACATCAAGCTCTATATGATTCAATAATGTGATATGGCAACTAAGAGAAGTTTAACTCTCTCGCCATAATACCATTAAGAGACCATTAATATCAATTTTTATAGCTAAAGAGAGGCTTTACAAATATGTAATCCAGAAGAGAGGAGGTGATATTCTAATTTCATTATTGAATGAAATATTATTCAGAATTTTGGCATCTCCTTTTTGGAAAGTAATTGATCAATTGGAAAGAATACATTGGAGGATGGTCAAGGAAATTGATTTCATAACATGTAAACATATCTTTTGGCTAGAGAAGAAAGGACCAAAGTAAATCATGGGTCCCTTCAACTGTTCCAAGGGCTATCATATGCAAAATGAATTAGTTTTGCTCAGTTTGGCTCCAGAATACAAAATCTGGAAAAATTATTAAAAGTTGCAAAGAGATGGATGAACTTAGGCTTCATTTAAGAAAAATTTTCCTAATAATTAAAACTGTTCCAAAATATAATGGGCTACATTGGGAAAGAGTAAGTCCTCCATCTCTAGAGGTTTTCAAGAAAAAGCTGAATGTCATCTATGTTGTGGTTGGGCTTCGTTTTTCAAGTATGGTTTGGATCAGATAATCACTGTGCTGTGTTACACATACACAGTTCTGTGATTCTTTGATTATCCCACCTGTCCCCTTCTCTTCACCCTAGGTGAGACCCTTTTCAATTTTTTCCTTAACTATTATAATAGCCTCCTGATTAGTCTCTCAGCTTTTAGTCATTTCTGTTTCCATTCCATTCTCCATATATTTCCAAAATAACCTTTCTAAAGAATAATCTTGATTATGTCACTTTCCTGCTTAAAAATCTTCTTTATCTCCCTATTGATTTGACAGTAAAAATATAAATTCCTTGGTTTATGATCTAAGGCCTACCTTATGGTCCCTACCTACCTTTGTAAACCTTATTTCATACTACTTCCCTTCACACACTCTTCCTACCAAACTGGATTACTAGAAGTTCTTTATATTCCTGTTCCCTGGAATGTATTCCTTCCCAATTTCTGTCTCTTAGAATAGTTAACTATCTTCAAAGTTCATCTCAACTTTCATCTTCTCCATAAAACCTTTCCTAATGCCTTTGACTCTCATTTTTTACTCAATAATTTTATTTCTACTATTTTGAGTAGGTATATTTCTTCATGAAGTAAGTCCCTTGAGGGAAGTGAAGGAGGTATTTCCTTTTTCCCATGTATTCCCAGAACTGAGCATAGTCCTTGAGACATGGAAGACTGAATTAACTGAAATGAGATCATCGATGAAAAACAAAGCGTGAAAGTTAAAGGCATCAAAGAAATGAAAATATTGATGGATTTGAAGGCAGAGGCCCTTGATTCAAATATGTGTCATATTGTATTTATGACTAGTGGCAAGTCAATTAAGACTGTCTTTGGGTCTTTTTATCTTATCTATAAAAAGAGAGATTTGGACTAGATTCCTCCCAGCCTTTAATACTATAATCTGTAGCTGAAGGATTATCCTAATAAATCAATCAAACAATAAGAACTCATTAAGGAATTATTGCATTCTAAGTGCTGTGCTAGGTTCTAGGGATAAAAAACAAAATGAAATACCCTGCCTTCAAGGAGCTACATTCTGTAGGGATTGAAATTGTGTACATGTTTAAATATATCAAGGAAGGCTTCATCTAGAAGTCATGCTAATGTTCAAGTTATTAATATCAATCCAACACGGATAGGGCCTTGATTAGTGGTTTCATTAAATTAAGGGATTCCCAGACGAGGAAGCTCCCTCTAAGAATACATGTCTACACTTTATTATTTTTAATCTAAGAAAGTTGCCTGGAGCACTGACAAGTAAGTGACTAGCTCAAGGTCAAAAGGCCAGTTAGTGTCACAGGTGGGACCTGAACCAGGGTCATCTCATATATGAAGTCTGCTCTTTATCCATTATTCCATGCTGCCTCTAATCTATCAGACCCTTTCTAAATAACCAGACCTAAGAATACTATGAAAGTACCTAGAGCTGTGAAGGCATAAGTGGAAATATGCTCTCTGTGTTACAATCAAATTGCAGTACTAAATTCTCCAAAACTATGTCCTATGCCTGCAAAGTACCCCATCCTCATCTGCATCTCTGAGAGTCTTTTTCTTCAAGGCTTCCCTAAAGCCTTCACTGAGCCCTCCAATTGTTAGTACATTTTGTCTCCTCAAATGATCTTATTTATGCACCTGTGTATATCTTGTATCTCCCCAGTAAGCTCTTCAGAGGTAGGGACTCTTTCAATTTTCTTTTTAGTCTTAACTTTGAGAGGTGCCATAGACTATAAGACAAATTCCTCGCTATCGAGAAATTTAACTTTTTCTTAAATTTAAGGAAGTGCGTTTATTAAATTTAAGAACTTAAATTTAAGGAATTATGTTGAAGACAAGATAGACACACATATGAAAAAAATTAAATTGTACAGTTCAGAAAAAGATAAGTTCAAATTAGTTCTACAGATGTTAGGTGATATAGGGGTGCAGCAAAGTTTGAAAGGCCCCTAGGGGTCACGGCAAATGGATTGCTGGGCCCACAGTCAGGAATATACCATTTCACACATTTACTAGTCATGTGACCCAAGGAAAGTCACTTAACTTTAATTTCTCCAATTGTAAAGTGAAGATAATAACAACAGCACCTACCTATTAGGATAAAATTAGATAATATTTGTAAAGAGATTAGCAGACTACCTAGCACATAATAGGTACTACATAAATAATTATTCCCTTCCCTCTAAAAAGATGACTTCTACCTAAACAGGAAGCTTTCATGAAGGGAGGAAGTGGATTTTGAGTTGTGTCTTGTGGTATTAGTAGGGTTTTAGTGGTTGGAAAGGATAACAAAGTAGTCTAGATGTGGGAAATGGAATAAAAAAAACAGTCATGAAGCACATGGTGCTTAGGATTGGGAATAGACTAATTTAGCTGGAGTGGGACAATACAGGGGAGCAGTAATTAATAAGAAAAGGGGGGATTAGGACAAAACTATTGAATTCTTCAAAGCTTTTGTTGTTCAAACATGTCCAACTTTGTGGTTCCCTTTGGGATTTTCTTGGCAAAGATACTGGAGTAGTTTGTCATTTTCTTCTCCATTTCATCTTACTGATGGAGGAAATTGAGGAAAACAGGGTAAAGTGACTTGCCCAGGGCCACACAGTTAGTGTCTGAGGCCACATTTTACTCGGGAAGAGGAATCTTCCTGATGCTGGCCCTATACTCCATTCACTGTGCCACCTAGCTCCTCCTCTTTAATGCTAGGATAAAGAAAGAAAATTTACCTTATGGGTTATGAGCAGAGTACAATTCTAAGCACCTGATAAATGCTCATTTATTGACTATTTGATAATGAGGGAAATTTCTGCACAAGACCCTGTTCATAATAAAAGGGGAACATGGGAAAGAATTTTGTAGCCATATGCACTTTCCTTGTAATATTGGGTATTACAGTTCTCTGTGATAGCATTTTGTTCCCCCACAAGATTGTAAACCTTATGGGGTCAGGGACTATGTCCTATCTAAACAAGGCTATTCATGAGCAGTTATTTCATAAATGTTTGTCGAATGAATAAACAGACATCAAAAGTGAGTATGGAAAACAAGTCAAATATAATTTCTGGTATTCAAATCTGGGTCACCAGGAGAATGTTATCACCTTTGGCAGTAATAAAAGGAAAATCTATTTATAAGGTCAATTCTGTTCAAGCTGACAGCTGCTTTCAGTACTCTGTAGGGACTAAGAGAAAATGACAAGGCAAGAGTCCAAAGAGGTTCAGAAAAAGACTGGACATGAAAAGAAAACTAGATCAAAGAGAGCTATAGGAAAATGCTCATCAGTGTGCTTCTCATGACCTCTTCAGCTCTTTGCTGGTGTTAAATCTGTCTGATGATGCAAAGACTCTGCCTTTATTTCTACAGTTGTGTTGCTGTCCTTCCTTCCTGTTTTGCCAGTTTTTATATTTGACAGGGAGGCTAGTGAGCCATGCTGAGTAGACTACAGTTTTCCTGAGACCAGTTTGCCTATTCAATCCTTGTAGGTTCAGGCACTTAAATAAGTCTTGTACTTACCTGCTTTAGCCTGAGGCTATGTCTATTAGATAATCTAAACAGAATGAGAAGAATATCTCAGAGCAAACAACACAGTGTGCTTGGATACACTTACCTCTCTTTGGCATTGAGTTTATCTACAATTAAATCCCATCAGTTCTGTAGAAGGGAAAATTACCTTGTCAGTCCTTTGGCAAGCCAGCATTTTGCAATACCACATGCATCATTTTTTTCAATAATCAGTTGTATTTATCTGATTCAATAAGCTCCATCTGTCAAGTTATTTCATTAAACTATCTGCCATATAAAGGCCAGATTCCTCCCTTCCCCTCATACACATAAACACAACTCCTATTGGTTTAGAATTCCTCAGATTCTTCCCCTGCCCCTCATCACTTACATATCTATCTCAAAATTGTTAATCCCTGATAAAATATGTTAGTGACAAATGGAATGCCCACATATTAATTTTTTTTTTACTTTTATTTACAACTGTTGAGAGCTTGTGTTGTGTATCCTTAAAGTGAGAAATACAATTGAAAATATAAATAAACACATACAAAGCCTTTTAGCAGTTTGGTGAGCTGCCTGTGGAGCTGCCATCTTCAGATGATACATCCAGCCCATTTTATGCTGACAAATGGAATAGAATAAAATAAAAATGAAGGAAAACAGGTCCAAATTCAAATACATGCTGGCAATAGAATTTATTTTTCCTCACCCCCTCTAGAGTGGCAGTTTTTCATGCTTAAACAACTAAGATAGATACAAAAATGATGATTTAAAGTGAGTTCTTATATTTCATTTTTCTCAGTTTGAATTTAGATATTCAAACATAAAAACTGATGCATATATTATATTTATAAATTATATATATGAGATTACATGTAGCTTTTAAAAAGATTTTTGTTTAACAGTTACTAAATGACAATAGATAATACAAAATGTGTTTGTCCTTTTGAATGTTTATCCAGATGTCTAAAATGTATGTCTCCTTAGGATATTAATTACTAAAAAATATTTTAATTATTTTTATGAAAACATTCTTTTGATGTTTTCTAGTTCTACATTAAGCTTTCCCATACATTTTTGTGATTCTAAGTTTATATAAATATTAATTTTTACCACTGGTAAAACCAATAACATCATCAATTTTCTAACACTTGAAGATATATTTTTTCAGCTTCAATTAAATTTTTAGACATTTTAAAATCAGAACAATCATTGAAAATACAATTTCCTTTTTACCTATGAAGGAAAAATGATAGAGCATTTTCCTTAATGATGAAATGATAATAGATTTCTTATTTTAAAACTAATCTCCCTCTTTGCCCATTTTCTACCAGCTGAGGCCAAGATCATCTAAAGAAAATTCTTTGGCTTATATTAATTCCCTGTACCCACTAAGTTATGTTTGATACAGGGATGCAAAATTCTTACTGTACTTTTTCCTGGTCACACTCCCTTTGGAGCACAGTATTCTCTTATGATTACCATATTTATGAAAAACACTTTTACATGTAGAAGCAATACCAAAGGCAACTACACATTCAGTCTCCTTCTGAAGGGAGCTTATCAACTAAGACAAGGACTTTATTTGCTTTCTGGGCTGCTGTGCATGCTTCACAACCTTTGCCTTTTCTATTCGGTGAAATAAAGACTGTCGTCTACCCACATGCATTTCTATACTGAGTGATCATATGAGAGCTACAAAGTACATTTTTCCATATCCGTTGAAACCTAGACATTAATTCCATATTTGGAGTTTCCCCCAAAATAAACACTGGATTTGAATAACAAAACAATGGAGAAAAGGGACTTTTCTTGGTTTATTTCACAATAATAGTCTGTGTGGAGGGTTTGAGCCATGCATCATATATTTATTATCGCCCCTTTACTAATTCCACATTTGAATCAAACTGGCCTATTAGAAATTTCCCAAAATTATATCCCATCTTGCTCCTCCATACTTTGCAGAGGCTATCCTCCTATGCCTGAGACTGATGATGCCCTCCTTAAATCTAACTCATAGAGTCCTTTCAAGTTTCAGCTGAGGATTCCTTTCCTAGAGTGTACCTTTCTTGATCCTAAAGGTTGTTAATGTTTTCTTCCTTCTAAATATTTACTTATCTGTACACACATTGTATTATGAAATATGCTCCTTGGGGGCAGGGAGTTATTCATTTTTGTCTTCAGATGTAACACATATCTTGATATTTCGGACATTGTAGGTATATAATAAATACTTGTTGAATTGGATTATTAAATTGAGAGCATGCAAATGAGAACAATTCAGATGGGAAAGGACTTGAGTCCATGTTTTATATATAAGTTCTTAACATAAACTCCATGTATGGATTTCAGGGAGTCCATGAACCTGGAAGAAAAAAAGTCATCTTTATTTCAATATAATTGTCTTCCTTTATAATCCTATGTATTTCAGTTTATACATTAAAATAATTCTATGAAGGGTACATGTGCTTTAGCAGACTTCCAAAAAGAGTTTTTTCTTCATGCGCACACACACACACACACACACACACACACACACACACACACACACACCACACCACACCACACATTAAGAACCCATTCTTTATAAGAACTATTTGGACAAAATAAGAATATTTAGCCTAGAGGAGGAAAGATTTAGGGAATATATGATGGATCTCTCCAAGCATTTAAAGACATCACAAGATTGAGGTATCAGATTTTTTGTTGTGTCTGGTTCCAGAGGACTGGCAGGAAGTTGAAAAGGAAAAAGGGAACAAGTTTTGATTAAGTAACTACTATATAGTTCTATACTAATAGCTTTACATATTATTTCATTTGCTCCTCACCACAGACCAGGAGGTAAGTTCTATTATTATTCTTATTTTATATTTGAGAAAGGTTGAGGCAGTCAGAAAGCCCACTGCTCTAGCCACTGAGCCACTTAGTTCCCTCTAAAACTATTTTGGCTTGATAAAAGGAAAAAAAAAAACATCCAAGCAATAGAGCTATCCAAGACTGGAATGAACTGTTTTAATAGACCATGGGATCCCCTTCACTCAGTCTTCAAACAAAGACTAGATGATCACTGATTAGGTATGTCATAGAGAGGATAATTATATAGGGATGGGTTACCCAACGGGGCCTCCTAGGTCCTTTCCAATCTTGTCCCAGACAATATGTGGCATTTCCCATCCAGTGAAGGGCTCTAACAATAATATAAACACAAAAGAGGAAAGATTCCAGCACTTTAGTGTTCTGTCTTACCTACATTTGTGCCTACAAGGTAGAATTGTCCAACGAAAGAAGCAGTGGGGCACATTAGAATCTCCAGAAAGAGCTCTAGATTTGGAATTAGGATATGAATTTGAATTCTGGTCCTGACTTTAGATGTATGACCTTAAAATAAGTGACTTCACATATCAGAGAGTCTACTTCCTTCTATGTAAAAAGGGGTAAATATTATATACCATCTCCTTCATAGGTTTGTTGTAAGGAAAGCACTTTGTTCATGTTTAAACACTACATAAATGTGAATTATTGACATACAAGTTTCTTACTGATACAATACAGTGAAAAAAGCTCATATTATACATATTTGACCTGTATGGAATTCAACAGTACAGAGTTCTAAGTTGAAAGATTCCTGTGCAAAGGTAGATTGAAAACTTATCTGCAATTTGGAGGTTTAGAGTGTCTGAGAGATGTGATTTTTAATGTAATCATGAAGTTATTAAGTATCAGAGGACTTGAACCAAGGTTTTCCTGATTTTAAGCCTGGCTTTCTATCCTCTGTGCTATGCTGTCTTTTATGGGATCACTCTGCAAGTGAAAGAATCTTATATAGGAACTTAGAAATGCTTTCTCCCTAAGTAGTTTCAGATTTTTATGTGTTTACAAACTAAAATTACTCCAATTTCCAATTTTCCCATTCTATTTCAACTACTACCAGCCCCTCCCAGGTCAAAAATGGACTTTACTTTTTGATTATATGAATAATCTCTGAACTCATTCCAGCCTGTAGCCATGTCTCCCTCTATTCTATCCTTTACTTCACTGCTAGTGAATAACAGAATCATAGCTTTAGATTTGGAATTATCATAGAGGATGTTTGGTCCAAAGCCTTCATTATAAAGATGGAGAAATTAAGGCCCAGACAGGTGAGGTGATTACCCTGGTCATAAAGATAGAAAGTAACAAAGGTAGGATTTAAGCCTAGAACTTCTTATTCCATATTCAATATTCTTTCCACAACATCTCAATGCTAATATTTTTTCCATTATCTAGATTTCTAATATATTATAAATAATTCACCATTTTCTATAGCATAAAGTAAAAATACCTGGCACAGAGTAAGTACTTAATAAATACTGACTGACTCAGATTGTGTTTCTAGCCCTCCAGAAGCTATGCCCACTCTGCATATCCAACTTTTTTAGCTCATTAATCTCCAACCTTATTTTGCTTCCTCAAGTAACTCATCATTGTTCCACAAATAGTTTTTCCTGGATTTGTACATACTGCCTCCTTCACATGGAAGGCCTCTTTCAATTCTCTCTACTTATCCAAATCCCACACATATTTCTAGATTTATTTAAAATTGCTATTTCTCTATGAATTGCACTTGCATCAACTACATCCATATTTGGACCTGATAATTTAGTCTGTATTACTCCTTTTAGCATGTGGGCATGTTCAGTTTTGTATTTATCTGCTGTTTGTTAGACCTTGATCTCTAACTCAGTGAACCTGGTTCAATGTAAAGGGGCTTCTCTCCAATAATTATTAACTCTGATCCATTAGGCCTGGCCTTAGGAACCAAAATCTGGCCCATGTCTCTTAAGGAGTCTTTAGCCTCTAAGAAGCACTAAGGCTGACAACAATGAAAATTAAACAAAATAAGCTTAGACATCAAGGGACAGAGAAAGGAAGTTTCTCTGAGCCTTTGGGTAAGCAATTAGGAAAAACAATCCTCATGTGTTCCATTAAAAGCCCGGAAATTTGGCTCATAGCTACTTTAAACTCAGAGAACGACGAGGTGAAATTCCTGCATTAGGACTGGAATCACATGCTCTAAAGCCAGTGTAGCATCCCTGACTGATACTTCTTCTCTGCCTCTAGTGGGTCTTATTGTTCCAGTGGTTAACAATGACTTGCTTGCTCTCATATTCATGTGTTTCACCCAGTGATACTAGGGCCCATTTTTCACACAATGCTCCATTTTCACTCCTGCACTCTTTTTGCATAGTTGTGGGAGTGTGCGCAAGATGTCTGACCCTCTCTTACATGCTATTTACCAGCCACTCCCACATAACTACCAACCCAGAAGCTGCTGTTCTATACTCTCTGTGCAGTTAACACCTAGCCTTCTCCAGAGGAGTTTAAAAAAAAAAAAAGATTGGTTTTATTTTTCTAATCAGTGACTTCCTGTTATTTTCTCTCCCTAGTTAAAAATGTGTAGTTGCTACAAATTACATTGTGTGCATAATTTTGTCTGAGGGTACAGATTATAATGCAGATATCAGATGTTCTCTTTTTTCTTTCCTGCTGCTACAAATCTATTCCACACTATTATGGATTTCATTCTTAGACTATCTGAATAAATTTTGAACAGGTTCATAGCTCTAAGCTTCTTTTTCCTACATCACAAACTTCTTGTGTTTTCCTGACACATGTAGTTTCATTCCTATCCTATCCTGTTTTTTCTAGATTGTCCACTCTAGCATCCCCCTCTTCCTAATCTTCTACATCTCCCTAGCAGCTAGTTTCTTCTCTGCTATCTTAAAATGTGTCAAATTTATAAAACCTTCAGTAGATTTTACCACACCCTCTTGGCCACAGGTTCCCCATCCATGCTCTTGGCTATCATCCAATATCTCTCATCTCCATCTTCAGAAAAAATCTTTGAAAAAGTCATCTATCACCCTATGTCTCTCTCTACTTCATCTCTTCTAATTCTTCTGCAATCTATTGATGTCACCTATACCTCTATCACAGTCTCTATCTTTACATGTATCTCTATTTGTATCAACTTGTTGCAGTGACTATTCTGCTCCCATTTGCTTAGGGTCAAGTGTATTATTTTATCCTTCCACAAAGATCCTTAGGACATTTATCAGTGTCTGAACACACAAATAATTATATTCCCTCAAGTTTTAGGGGTCCCCAGCTCCCCAGTTCCATTTCAAAACTTTATCATAGTAGCTTTTACCAAGGAGTATTTGTTTCAAAAGATTAGCAAAATAAATATAAAATCCCTGCCTCCCCATACCTGGTAGAATATAGTCCTCTCAGGCTTTGGGGAAGGATAGAGAATAAGGTTTACAATTTAGCTCAGCTCCTAAATAGCATTGGTCCCACAAAGGACAAGTCTAATCCTCCCTTCACTCCACCCCACCTCCAATGTGGTATCATGACAATCTGGCTTCTCAGAGCCTCCCTGCCAGACTGGTTACAACATCTGGCCTGGAATCCTAAGATCTAAGCCTTGGATCCTAAGGTGGTCATGGCTTTAGCTCCCAGGTTTGGGACTTCACTGATTGCATCTAGAACCGAAAAAGTCAAATAAAATAAGACTAAAACTCCAAGCCTATTTCTTAGGGCCACAGGACATAAGGAGGAAGGTGGTCCTTTCTTGCTCAGCTTACTACATTTCACACCTGAGACCTTCATCACTTGATGTTACCAGAGAAAGCGAATGTGCTGCCCTCACGTATATTTAAAGATTCAGGCAGTTCTAGGTCTGCATTGAGTTGAAGGGGGCTGTTCCCACCCATGTGGAGGTCAACAAAGAATGTCTTCTCCCAAAAGTATTGATTGAGGTTTGAGAGGGGTTTCAGGGACTCCTCAAGGACTGAAGTACAGGAGAGGGTCATATGGAATGAATTAATGGACTTAAGCTTTCTTTAAGTCAAGGTGGCAAGGTTTATTGCAAGGGCAATATGGTGGGCAGAGCTCCTTAGGGAAGTTGCATTCTCTAAGGAACTTGCCACTTAACTGGAATGATGCTAAAGCTTATATAGGAAAAGTAGTGGATTATCTGGCAGACATGCTAATTAGGTGATAACTTACAGCCTAGGTCACTGGCATCATTCACTACTGGAAACCATGGGAAGGGGTTTCTCAGGGGTGTATTTTTGGTTCATTACATCTATAGCAAGATAGCTGGGAAACAATACATAATAATTTTGTGGTTACAAGATGACTCTGTTTTTGAAAGAGAATTTTTTCAGACATCAGCTTGTTCTTGTGATGGGGAAATATAGTTTATTTTACTGGGATCCACTCATGAGTTAATCACAGGGAAAGGTAGTTTGTCTTACTGGGGGCCACTCATGGGTTATTGGTAGGCATAGAGTCTTTGGGCTAGGGGGAAAACTGTCAGGGATAGTGTTTTGAAGCTAGCGAGAAATGTGATTTTAAAATTGGGATCCAAGCACAAGCACCCAAGCACCCCATCAGTATCTCCCTCATAGGAGCCTCGATCTTGGGTTGTTGCTAGCCTTCATCAAAGCCCTACTACATATCTGAATGCTGATGATTCTCAAAGCTAGCTATCTCCCTGCAGATATCTAATATCACATCTCCTTCTATCTTGCAGACATCTCAAAATGTATTTTCAATAGGCTTTTTAACCTCAACACCTCCTAAAAGGAACTCTTCAGTTTTCTTCCTAAACCTACCCCCTCTTACCTTCCATATTACTAGAGAGTGTAACATCACCTTCAGGATCATAAGTTAGAAGCAACATTTAACTCCTCACTATCTCTAACCCCTTTTCTGAACTGTTCAAGTCATTAGGAGAATTATGATGAGAATAGGCCTCTGTGAGGAGAATGAAGTAAATGAAAGATAGAATAAACAATAATTTCTTAGATGCTGTCTTCATGAAAAGGTGGGAATCAATCTAATGATTTCTAAGCCCTCAGACTGTCCAGGAGCTGCTGAATTGTCTTCTAATCAGCTATGGAGGGACAGAATTTGCTTCAGAAAGTATTAGCAAGATTAAAAATCACTGGTGAACCCTGACTTACACACATTAACTTACAATCAGATAGAATGAAAAACAGATGATTAAATATCCTCTGCAGATTTAATTTAAAAACACATATATATGTTCACATAGAATTGATTTTACACATGATATTCTAGAAACTTCTTTCTTCATGATAAAGGCGCCATTGATCCTTTCTTACAGAGCTTACCTAACCTCTGACTGTGTTCACTCACACTGCAAATATTATTCAGTGTTAGCTTATTTTCTCCTTTTATTGAAGCACTTATCAGATCTCAGTTGAATTCCTGTTATTATTCTATAATAGCCTTTCTCTGACTTGACCTTTGGTTGATTTGAAAACTTGAAGTTTGAACTCCGACTCTTTACTAAAACCTGGACATTTTGCATTTGGGGAGGTTTCGTTGTTCTTGTTTGAACTCTTAATCCAACGTGACTCAGGATCATTATTGCAATAAAGCCTGATAATACTGTTATTAAAAGAAAAGTCAATTGTGGGAATTGAATAAGCCACGGCAGTGGGGTTTATTTGTTTGTTTGTGTGATAAAGTCATGGTGTTACGTTTTAAATTAGAAATATAGGATTATTCATAGACCTCTGGGAAGTGAGTACGCTGTGGGTTCTCTCCTAAGATCTTGATACTAAGTAGGTTATCAGAGTTAATAACCTTTGCATTGCTTTTGCAATGTATTGGAAAGAGGATAAAATAGGTAAGCTTCAGAGAACTTCAAATACTTTCTGATTTGTTTTGAAAGAAATGAGGTCAATATGAATTAAAGAAGTGAATATGTTTAGCAATCAGGCAGCCTCAGGTGTATCTGCTTATGAGATGAATCTAGTTAATCAAAGTATTTCTGAACAACTGATTATTACATTATGTAATTGTCGACAAAGCGTAGGTCCTCATTTTCCCCAATGCTATGGAAACTTGTCTGTATATTCCTATTTTGTCTATTGTGTTATATATGATCAAACTTTACATGTATTTATTACTATGTTTCAGCATGAACTGGATATAAAAGGCTATTATGCCAAATATTCAAAGTATTTTATTTCTGTACAAATACTTATATGAATCTACGATCACATCAACTTGAATGTTCCCTATAATCATGTAGATTTCCAGCTGTCCATATCTGACCATCCTGTGTGACTCTTATCATGGCCTATCCATGATTTCAACCAGGGGATCCATCTACCATGCAGGGGCCTTCCTTCTTTTCCTTTTATAGTATAAGGACACCAGTGGAGCTCTCAAGCTGTCCATCTCATATCACTTGACCTTGCTAAGTAATGAACCCATATTCTCTTTCTATCATACATTTCCCTAGTGACATCTTTGAACCTTCGAAGTTCCTTATTGGTTATAGTTTGCAACCTACTTATACCCAAAATATACCTCTGTATTTCTTTGTACATGATATTTATTTAAAATTCTTTAAATACTGTTACATGTGTATTTAAAACTCTTTCTGTGAGATAATATATAAATAAATAAATGGGCATACACACACACACACACACACACACACACACACACACAGAGCTCCGTTCTTTTTAAAGATGGTCCTTTGTTTCCATGAAAAATATTTGAGTTACTAAAAGAACTTTGCTGATTACTAGAGGCGATCTAAACCACTCTCTTTTCCTACTCAGTTGTGAGCTCCATTCAGTGTCTATTTATAGTATTAGATACAGATATTCTGTAGATATGGAAGTAGAAATGTAGATATAGATAATAGTGATAGATATTAATAGTAAAAATGATTATATATGCATATATGTGTAATTATAGACATGGAAAGCAGTCTGTAGGTGCAGAGACAGTTTTCTGGGGAAAATATGTGTGTGTATATATATGTATATGTATATGTATATGCATATATATATACATATACACATGCATACACATACATACATATACACATATATATGTACTGGTGGTGTTTTCTCCCCAGAATATAGTTGAGCACTTGATAAAAATCAGAAGCTTATAAGTACAGAATATAATATACATCTTATTGTACATCATTTCAAAAGTTTTTTCAACAGGCCCTAGCCAAGAAAAATGTATGAAAGTCTCTTAGGACTTTGTTTAAAATACTTCTTCTCATATGATAAGGCCCAGTCTTCTCAGTATTGTTGATTTCTTATGGAGCCATGTTTTTAGTTGTCAAAAAGATTCACATCCTGACTCCTGACTATTCATTCCAAATAAGGATAAAGAAAATATACCTAGAAGTGATTTGTAACCACCAAAAAGAGGTTGGACTCATCCACACAAGAAAAGACAAGTGGATGAAGAAAATCTTTCACAGCTTAACCTTTAGTGATCTTTCTACCCACAATGTACATTATTCTGCCCCACCCTCCATTCCGAAATCCAATCAGACTGTCCTTCTTTCTGCCTCTCCAATATGATACTTCAGTTTCTATCTATATGTCCTTACATTTGCCATCCTCAATGTCTAGACTGCATTCCTTACTCATTTATAGAATTCTTCTCCTCCTTAAAATGTCATTCAAGCACCATATTCTTCATGAATCATTTTCTGATTCCCCCAATTATCTTCCCTCCCTAATTACTGTGAAATTACTTTCTATTTTTGTACTTATTTTCTTAATTTATTCTGTACAAATACATATATGTATGTGCACATATATGTGTGTATATGTAGTATATATGTGTAAATGATACATAATATACATGCATATATGTGTATATAAATTTATCCTGTCAATATTATAAACATTTATATATCGCACATATATACATGATGCACACATATGTGCATATATGTATGTATACTCACTTACATGTACATTTGTTTTCTCATTGTTATATTGTATGATTCCTGAAAGCTGTGATAGATTAATTCTTTATTGTTTATATTATAAAAAAATTCCTAGTATACATTAGGAAACTAATACTTTTTGATTGATTGATTATTATATCCTTTGTGATGTATAAATTATAGATTCTGTTAATCCATTAGTATGTATAAATACATACAAATGTATAATATGCTTGCACATAATACATGTCCTATTGACAGGCAAATTTTTCAGGTTGCCCTTCTGAATGTACACTATTCTGACAATCCTTGCTCTCAAAGTGCTCATATTCTAACTGGAGGATAAACAAATAAAGGATAATTCAGTTAATGAAAATGGAAGGGCCAGGTGATATTTAGATTCTGCCAGAATGAAGTGCCAGGCAAATGACAAGACCCTGAGTAGTATATGAAGCAATGGCAATATGAAGAAAAAGGTTTTGACAAAATACAACACTAGTTGACATTAAAAACACTTGAAAGTATAGGCATAAATGGATTTTTTTTTTAAAAAAATGGCAAGAAGCATCTACCTAAAACTGTCAGCAAGCACTATTTGCAATGGGGATTAGCTAGGAGCCTTCCCAAAAAGATCAGGAATAAAACAAAGATGTACATTATCACCAATATCATTCAATACTGTATTAGAAATGTTAGCAGTAGCAATAAGAGAAGAAAAAGACATTGAAGGAGTCAAAATTTGAATGAGGTAATAAAAGTATCTCTTGTAGACAATATGATGATATACTTGGAAAATCCTAGAGATTCAATTGAAAGGCAGTTAAAACAATCATTTCAGTTAAGTAGGACATAAAATCAATCCACGTAAATCATCAACATTTCTATATATCACCAATAAAACCCCGTAAGAAGAGAAATACACCAGTTAAAGTAACCATAGAATAAACCTAGGAGAATACCTGCAAACCCAGCAACTATGTGAATATAATTATATAAACCCTTTTTTATAAAACTAAAGTAAGATTTTAAAAGTTGGAGAAATATTGTTGGTGGATAGGCAGAGCCAATATAACAAAAATGACAAGTCTACCCTAAACTAATCTACTTATTCAATGCCATCCTAATTAAATTACCAAAATACTTTATTGAACTAGAAAACATAACAAAATTCATTTGGAAGGGCAAAAGGTCAAGACTATCAAAGGGAAGGTCTATCAGTACCAGATCCTAAACTGTATTATAAGGTGATAATAATTAAAACCATCTGATAATGGTAAAGAAATAGAATGGTGGACCAGTGAAACAGAGCAGATATATAATGCACAGTACAGCACCATAGTAACCTTGTGTTTGACAAATGTAAAGATTTAATATAAAGATAAGAATTCACTATGTGGTAAAAAAAAATTGTTGGGAAAACTGGAAAGGATTCTTGCAGAAATTAGGTATAGATCAATATTTTACATTTATGTACAAAGATAATGTCCAAATGGATGCATGACCTAGATATAAATGGAGATACATAAATAAGAATATGCAACATATTGCCTATCAAAATAATCTATAAATAAACAAGAGATAGAGAGCATGGTGAGATGAAAAGTGGATAATTTTGATTATGTTAAAAAAAGTTTGTACAAATAAAATCAATGTAGCCAAGATTAGAAGGAGAACAGAAAATTAGGGGGAGGGGAGCTGGAGACAGTTTCTCGGATAAAGGTCTCATATGTCAAAAATGTATAGAGAACTTTGTCAAATTTATAAGAATATGTCATTTCCCAGTTGCTAAATTGCCAAAAGATATAAACAGGCAGTTTTTAGATGAAGAAATCAAAGCTACATACAGTCGTATAAAAATGTTCTAATCATTATTGATTAGAGAAATGCAAATTAAAAGAACTTTAAGATATCATCTCATACCTATCAGATTAGATAAAAAGACTGAAGGAGAAAATGACAAATGTTGGAGGGGATGTGGAAAAATTGGATCACTAATACACTATTGGTGGAACTGCGAATTGATCCAACCATTTTGGAGAACAATCTGGAATTATGCCCAAAGAGGTATAAAACTGTGTATACCCTTTGACCCAGCAATACCCCTATTAGCTCTATCTTCCAGAGTGATCATGGGGAAAGGAAAAGAACTCATATCAAAATATATCTATAGTAGCCCTCCTTGTGTTGGCAAAGAACTGAAGATTGAGGGGATGCCCATCAATTGGGGAATGGCTAAACAAGTTGTGGTGTATGATTGTGATGGAATAGTAGATTTTTAAACACACCACTTATTTTTCACCCTGTACAGTACTCCTGAATCTGTAGATTACAATATTTTTATTTGATAAATGCAATGGATAGCCCTTATAATTATAACTTGCAAATATATGATACTTTAAGGTTTACAAAACATTTTCCTCACTGCCATATTGTGAGGTAGGTAGTTGTCAGGTTTCTGAACTCCATTTTATAAGGGAAGAAAACAATTTCAGAAAAGTTAAGCATCTTGCTTGCTTGACCATTGGTCTCACTTCCAATAAATGTCACTGTGGGATTTGAATGTGCCTCTCAACTCACATACAAACTTTCTTTGCACTACACCACCCTGGTATTCCTAAACAGTTTACTGAGACTTTGCAATGTACTTATCTTATTGGCTGTAGGCCATTAGGATTCCAGTTGGAGTAAGGACTTGAAAAAAGGAGTCTCTGGTAGATACTTACCAGGTATTTTTAAGTTGGTAGTCAGACAGACCTTATATTGAAAAAACGGATGCCTTGGACTGAGTGTTCCAGAGCAGTGGCTTCTTATAAGGACAGTATGGTTAGCCTGAGATTGTTGTTGATCACAAATGGTGAGATTATGTGCTAGGGATTATTAATCCTAAAGTATCTAGGATACAAAAAAGTACTAGAACAGACAACTATCATAGCATCTCATGAGAATGATAAATATGTGTGTATGTGTGTGTGTGTGTGTGTGTGTGTGTCTGTGTGTCTGTGTGTGTTTGGGTGAAAGCAATCTCTGATATCTCAAATTTCTCATGGTACTTTGCCTGGCCCTCCTTTTCTTCTATCACATTTTACCTTTCATCATACTTACTTCTGTACATTTTGCAACCCTCCAGGAGGCGTATTATACTTTAAGCTCCTAGAAGACAAGCCTATCATTTTTGTTTACCTTTTTTCTTTGCTTCCTAGCACAGAGCATGGTGGCCAAGTATGTGGCAGAGAGGATAGAGCATTGGGCCTGGAGTCAGGAGGACCTGAGTTCAAATCCAGCCTCAGATACTCCCTAGCTGTGTGACCCTGGGCAAGTCACTTAACCCTATTTGCTTTAGGTCTTTATCTGTACAATAAGCTGGAGAAGGAAATGGCAAACCACTTCAGTATTTTTGCCAAGAAAACCCCAAATGGGGTCATGAAGAGTCAGACATTACTGAAATGATTCAAAAACAGAAACAATATATGGTAGCTGCCCAATAAAGGTTTGTTAAATTGAATGAGGGGGAGGGAGGAGGGAATAGAATACACATTGTCATAGAGAATATCTGATCTAGAGTGTTAAGGACCATAGAGATCTAGTCTGACTCCTCTTATATGTGAGAAAACTGAGCCCAAAGAGGTGATGTGGTTTGCTTAGCATCAGTCAGTAGGACGATAAATATGAAATCTAGATGCAGTGAATTGAGATCTGGGGCTCTTCCCATGATACATGCTATCATTCAGGGCTTGAAGCTTTACAGAATTCTGTCTTCTTCAAAGGGAGCTAAGGTGCTACAGTGGATAGAGCGTTGAGCCTGGAGCCAAGATAGATCTGAGTTCAAATCTGGCCTTTGATCCTCACTATGTGATACTGCAACAGTCACTTAACTTTTATTTGTTTCAGTTTCTTCAATTATAAAATAGAGATAATATTAGCACTTACCCAGATTTGTTGTGATCAAATAAAATATTGGCGCACAGTAGGCACTAATAAATGTTTATTTACTTCCTTCCTTCATCATAACCCTGTGATCTTAGAAGTTTAATTAGTAGATGTTATGTTTTTTATACATGTAGTCTTTGTGTCAATTTTAAGTTCTTAGAGAGATGAATTGGGAGTGACACACTGCATTGTAGAATTGAATCAGAAGGAAAAGTGACAAATGGTGAGAAATATGAATGTTTTGGATTCAATGCTGCTTTTCAAAGCAAGTTTTTCTTGCCCAGGAGAACCCACTAACAGTAAAGTGACTTTCCAATATTCCCCCACTGAGTAAGTGTTAGAACTGGGATTCAAACTTACATCTCCCCTGACTTTAGGTCCCATATTTTTTCTACTCCTCCACCTTGCCTCTTGGGAGAGAGAGAGGGCCAAACTGGGGGAAAAAACTCTATTTGGTGGTTTAGATAAATGTCACAAGGTTGTGGGAAGGAGAGGAGGGCTTCAAATAAATAGTGGTATCACAGATGGCCAAGAAGCTGTCTGAACTGCTTCTATTTGGAATAACTTTGGGTCAGGGTCGCCTGTGTGGAAAAGTAACCTGAAGTTTAGGGTCCAGTTTAAAAGGCTACTTTAGTGTCTAGGGCCACTTATAACAATTTTCCTCCTCTTTCTGTCCTCAACTACAAATGGGACTCACAACCTGGCTGCCTAAGAACCTAAACAAATATACATACATACATACACACATATATATATATATGTATATATGTATATGTGTATATATGTATGTATATATATATGTATATATATGTATATATATATATATATATATATATATATATATATATATATATATATATATATATATATATATATATATATATATATTTAGTGCCTCAGAAATACTTGGGCTTATGTGGGCAAGTTCTTAATTCTTCAGACTGTGATTCTTTTGGGACCATGGCAATAGGGGACAATGGAAGGAACACTAGCTTTGAAGACAAGATATCTGGGTTCATATTCTGCCTCTGATGCTCATTACTTGTATATCCTTAGTTAAGTTGCTTAATACCCCTGGTGTTCAGTTGGATGACTGAGACCACTTCCTGCTCTAGATTAACAATCTCATGATTTAACTATTTTGTTTGGTTTTGGTTGATTATATTCTTAGTACCCTTTTAATTACTTTTAGTGTTCAATTCTCAGGGATAATGAAACAAATGTTACAGGCTCAAAATCACTTTAAAGCTACTGTATATCCCTCATTCATCTCATTACTTCTGAGGTCTGTTTTTGCCATATTGTTCTTTGTTTTTTGTGAAGGAACAAAAACTACATGATCTCTCTAGGAGCCTCCCCTAGGATTGTGTTGTATCCTTCACATAGGAGATAGCACTAGCCTCCCAATCTACTTCTTTCTGGTCATTAATGTTCTCCAAACATGATAAGAGATCTGGCATACTTCCAGTCCACATAATTATATTCTGCCCACTTTGTATTTCTTTTTATTTACAATTAAATGCAACACTGTTCATTTTAAAAAAAAAAATCAGTTCCCTAAGCTCCAGCATAGTGTTGCACTTTTCTGTTTTGTGCCTCACCTTAGTGACAGGTGACGTTTGCAATGTCTGTAGATTGTCAGAATGAAAGACCTCATATAAATGCAAATCATAGTTATTATCATCACTGATCTGACATTATGCCATTTACAAAGGATCCACAACCCCTGTCACCTCCCTCACGAACTTTCCAAAATTGACTTAAATGGTATTTAGATGTTGCCCTAGGAATCTGTTGTTAGGCGACCTTTCCTATTTAATGGAAATGCTAAAAATTATACCAAGGAAACAGAATCTGGATGGTGAGGCTAGATGCAGGAAATGAATGATAACAGGACAGCATATAATCTTGGAAGAGGCTGTAAGCACCATTAACACCACCTGTTTTCTTGGATTGATTACACCCTTTATCAACAGCCAACTCCTGAACATTGATGGATTGAAGCTAGTATGTTTCTAAATAAAATAAAAAAAACACATATCTCAAAAATAAAACAAAATATCCACATGAAAGAGCTTTGATTGTGATGGCTAAGAGGACATAGAAGAATGAGTAATGTTCCCTCAATTTCAAGTTTTGGTGCTTTCATCGCTGTAGCTCCTCCCTCTGTTGACCTGCTCCATACTTAGCTAAAAAATCTTAGGGAGTTGTTACCACCACTTCTCCATCACAATCATCATCATCCCCTACTGGCCACCATGCTAGTGATAGACATCTGGGAACATAGAAAAGATGATTTTTTTTTGGAGGGGGGAAGACAGGGCACTTGTGATTCAGTGATATGCCCAAGGTCACACAGCTAGTAAGTGTGTCAAGCGTCTGAGGCCAGATTTTAACTCAGGTCTTCCTGACTCCAGGGCTGGTGCTCTACTCACTGCACCACCTAGCTTCCCTGTGAAGATGATTCTTAAGCAATAAACATGAAGTTTGTTACTGGAACTGTACATAAGCCATTAAAGCCCAGAGATTATGCCAGACAGGCATCACCTTAGTAGACCCAAATAATCCTATACCATGGTCTTATAAATATACCAACACAAAATGCAAAAATGCAGACAAATTACAAAATGTGAATAGAAAATGTAAAAGATAAGGGGGAAGAGGGAGAAGGAGAGGAAGAGAGAAAGGGAGGACAGGGAGGGAGAAGAGGACAGGAGGGGAGCCAAAGGGAGAGGGAATGGGAAAAGAAGGAGGAGGGGGGAAGGGGAAGGGAAGAGAGGGAGAGGAAATAAAATGTGATTTATGTCTAGCCAAATTTCAAAGTTCATGACCAGCATCTTCCCTCCCTCCTTATCTCCTTTCCTCCCTCCTTCCTTTGTTCCTTCCTTCCTTTCTTCTTTCTTTTGCATGGAAGTATACCTGTATTTTCTCCCATCTGGGGTACTGCAAAAGTGTAAAGTTTCCCCAGAGATGAAAATCAGCATGCCATCTAAAGCTTAGAGTTTTAGAAATCTGTCTAAAATACTGAGAGGTTGGGAAATTTGTGCATTGTCACTCAGATAATATGTATCAGAGTCTGGGTTTAAACACAGGTCTTTCTGAAACAAAGGGTGGATGATTATCCACTATTCAAATCATAATTACATTTACTCTTCAAAATAACTATATTCAGCAACAGGAAATGTATTTTCCCCCCAACATTCCACTTTTACACAGCAATTTTCCTCTATTTTTAGTAACCACTAATTATATATTACCCCAAATTATTTGCTTTCTTTTTCGAAAAAATTTTAAGCCTTTATCTTTTATATCAGCTATTGCCGTATATGCCATCTCCCAGCATAGACCTCTTCCTTGTCACAGAACAAAAGTCAAAACCAGTTGAACAGGGACAGTATTTGCCATGACAGCATATGCCACATTTATCAGCTATGCCTCCCCCCCAGTCTCTAAAAAGAAGAGGGAAGCATGTGTCAACATCTACCCCATGAAACCAATAACTGTCATTAAATATCATGTCAGCTGCATTTTAATGTATTTTTTTTTCATTATTCTATTTAATCATGGTGTATATTTTCTCTTGATTTTGGATTCTTTGCTGTTTTAGTTCATACAAGACTTCTGGGCTTCTCTGAATTACTCATAGTCATTTCATATGGTATGATATTGTTGCATTATAATGAAATAACACTTTGTTTATGTACTTCTTTGTTCATTGTCTCATGAATTTTAGTTTTATCTGCTGCAATTAAATAATATTTTCTTTGAAAATTGTTAACCATGTCTCATATACAATTTCCTACTAGCCAACACATTGGTTTTTGACTAGTGTTTATTGATTGGCCAATGTATCATTACACCGATTTTATAGATGACAATGATGTAACAGAGTAATTAAGTGACTTGCCTTTGGTTTTACATGTAAGAACCAGTACCCAAAACTGAGTTTTTTGAGGAATGTCAAATCTCAATCTCATAGGAATTTTATGCCTGTGTCTAACAGAGAGGAAATTTATATCTGTATCTCTATCTATATTTGCATCTATAGTTGAAGCTGTACCTGTGGCTTTACATCTATCTATCTACGTATCTATCTTTAGTAAAGTTCTCAACCCAGTAATGATTCTCATGTATTCACTTTCACCCTATGTATCAAATTATTTTTCAAGTCTTGCCAATTCTACCTCCTCAAAATCTTTCATCTGACTTCTTTTTCCTACTCACAAAATGACCACCCTAGTCCAAACACCCATTCATTGCGTTTGCCTGAACTATTGTATATGTTCTTATGGTCTTCCCTTCCTCTAGCCTCTCCCCTCATTGATCCACCCTCCATCTAAATGTCAAATTGATATTCCTAAAGTGCAGTTTTGTCCATTTTACTGAATTGCTCAAGAAGCTTTTGTTTCTTCCCCAACATATCTCTTTCTCTTTCACTCTGGGGTGAGTTTTTGAGTTTCTTACATGAGGGGACAAGCCTCTATCTTTATATTACTATAGCATGTTGTAATGTTAATACAATTTGAGGATTTTTCTATCCATTAATAGGCCCATGTGATGTGATTTAGTCACATGGAAGCTGGAGTCACATGAGCCTGTGGTGGGAGGAGGTTGCTGAATGAGTGGAGCAGGAAGTTTATGTGTGGCTCAGAGCTGGGAGAGAGAGGGTGTGAATTGCAGCTTGGTGAGAGAGGAGGCAGTCAGAGAACAGAGCAGCTAGCGTGGGTGAGAGAGGGATATTTTTTTCCTAAAGGGGCTTGGTTTGTGGGAAGGCCTGAGGGAAGGAAGGTCTTGGGGATGTCAGTGCCCCTTGCATCGATAATGTGTATAGATTTCTTTGTTGCTATGATATATTTGGCTTTCTGGTGCTGGGATTTGGCTTTCTGCTGTTTGAATAAGTGTTTTGGTTCTGTCTTCAATAAAGAGAGTCTGTTATATCTTACAATTCAGAACTATGCCAGCATATTCATAGCAGCCATAGCCACTATGGGTATTGCATTAGCGTTATGTGTGTGTATGTTTGTGTGTGTGTGTGTGTGTGTGTGTATGCATGTGTGTGCTTTATCTTTCAGCTTGTTGCATTGGAAAAAAATAAAGGCTGTGGTCATATTCTTTCTTTGAGTAAAAAATTTCTAGAAATGTTCAAACCTAAGCATTGGCTTTAGTCCAAGTCATGAGGTCAAAAAAAGGCATTCATATATGATTTAACGGCACAATAAAGGAGAGGCGAATTTGAGATATTATATTCCAAAGGGAAAGATATAGGTTTAGAGACAAAAATTACTTAACCACTAAAACTAAGTATAATCCTACAGGGAGGAAAATGGATCTTCAATTAAAGAAAGGATTTCTAAGCATTCCTCATGAAAAGATTGAAGCTGGGTAGAAACTTTGAATTTCAAATATAGGAGATAATAGAAACATAAAAAAGATAAACTCGAACAAAGGACAACAAGGATATACTGCTTATACTCTAATATAAGGAGATGATGCATAGGGTTTTCTAAACAATATCCTCAACAGGGGTCATAGAAGGAATCCAATTAAACAGAAGGCTTGGGTGTGTGTTACTATTGTCTTGATGATCTTTTAAAAAAACAACAAAGACTGGAAAGGGAGGGGAAGAAGAACATACTAGGGGTGAAGGGAAAAGAAGTTTGGAGAAAATTATCTCCCGTGATAAGGTTGTACAAGTAGACATCTATACACACAAGGAGGAGGGAATTTACAGGGTGAAGAATGTGGAGAAACTTGAACCTCACATTTATCTGAACTGGTTAAAAGTGGGGAAGGACACATGCACACAGTTAGCTCTAAAACTACATTTCCCTCAACAGGGACATGGAAGGGAAAGTGGAGAAAGGCAAATTAGATGGAAACTAGATTAAGGAAAGCATTAGTTCTAAGTACAATAACATCTAAAGATATACAGAAATACTTATAGCTCTTTTTAAGGTAGGATAGTATAGTGATATGAGAGAGTGTTCAAAATTTGCAAATGGGTGAACAAGTTATGACATATAAATGTCATGGAATACTATTATGCTAAAAGAAATAATGAAAAGGATGGTTTCAGAGAAAACTGAGAAGACTCATATGAACCGATGCAAAGTGAAGTGAACAGAACCTGGAGAATAGTTTATATAAAGACAAGCCTATGTTAAAGGCAAATAACTTTGAAAGAATTAGGAACTCTGATCAATGTAATGATGATCCACAATTTCAGAGCACTAATGATGAAATATGCAACTCACCTCCTGATAGAATGAGTCCTATATACCAGGATGATGAAATTTGTTCTCTTTAGTTACATTAGGTTGCACAGTGGATAAAACACTGGGCCTGAAATCAGAAAGTTCTGAATTCAAATTCAGCCTCAGATACTCACTAGCTATGTGACATTGAGCAAATCACTTCTCTGGTTTGCATTAATTTCTTCAACTGTAAAACGGAAATAATAATAGTACCTAACTCCCAGCTTGTTGTCAGGGATAAATATGACAATGTGATAATGTTTGTAAAGTACTAGCACATAGTTAGTACTATATAATTTCTTATTCTCTTCTCCTTTCAAAGTAGGGGTAGATAAGGAAGTGAAAGGTAGATTATTACTCATTGAAAACATGTGTGTAAATATATGATATATAAATTAAGTATATACATTTTAATATTGTATATGTTATATATTTATAATTATAATATATAATATATATATATATATAATTATAATATATAATATACAGTGCATAATATAACACATAATTTATACATATGATATTTATTTATCAATATACACATGCCTATTTTTACACACATTATATATAATATGTGTATGTGTGTGTGGAGAGAGAGAGAGAGAGAGAGAGAAACACACACACACACTAAGGAAAATTAAGGCAAATTCAAGGCACACACACACACAGACACACACACACACACACACACACAAATCAAATACACATATATTCCTTGAGTACAAAATAGCTATCCTCTTCTTTAGAAAGGGCAAAAGTCTTAAAAAATTGTATATGAAGAGCTTTGGACAACAATGAGTTTGCCTCCATGTAAGAGACTGTATTCTTTTGTCCCTAGCCAGTAATCTATATACAATTCTCAGAGAAATAAGGGAGATGAAATTGAATGAATCAGCCTGAGGAACATAGAATGGTTTCACAGAGACAGATAGATACTTCCTAATTCTCAAAGTCTAAAAGAAAAAGAAGAAAATATAAAAAGAGATTTTAAAAATTTCCTTCTCCTCAAATGTCCACATTATTCTTTGTTTTCCTTGCATTCAGTGAGATGGAAAATTGTTATTTTCCTATTTAGCATTACAGAAACAAAAATGAAAGAAAAGTTCATGAAGTGTTTGGCACTGGAAAGAGAGAGGAGGTTAGCAGCTTCTTTGGTCTGAATAAATTAACTTGATAAGCATGGAAGTGTATTTGGTTTTTAGTGAACTATCTCTATAAGCCTGAATCCTGATTTGGGTGAGGAGCAGGGGAAAGTGAATTCTTGCTTCCCTCATGTTGATGAGATGTGCTTCTCTTGCTTTTTTGGAATTGCTTTACAGACATAATTAGGTTTTACATTCTGTTGGGATTATCACATTTTACCTGTTTTGTTTGGGAGGTGCAATATAAGGAAATTAGCAGACCACAGGAAAAGTGGAACCTTATTTATATGAATTTCTATTTGCAATTATATTAAATTCTGTACAACAGTGTAAATTAATATGCTCAGCCTGACATGAGAAGTAAGACTAGGATTCCTTCAGATATTCTGAGAAGCTCCACTACCCAAGCATTTAACAGCATTTATTAATTTTTCCTGACTGTTGGTTGGGTGTTTTTGTTTCTTTGTTTGTTTACCATTAGAAGACTACCTTTACCCATTCCCATCATGCCACCATATGTTGCAGTGCATCATGAGTCTGAAGTCAACTGTAGCAGCCAACATGGGAAATTGAATTATGACAGAATTGAGAAAATGTCGTGCTATTTATTCCCAAAATACAAATCATTCATTTCATCTGGCACTGTAGAATTGGGAAGGATCATGGCCAATGAAAGAGGCTCCTTTCCAAATGGACAGGGACTCACTGCCATCCTGTTATTGAATTGAAAGAAAAGATCTATTAGTTCTCTCTGCCAACAGAGTAATACTTATATGCAATATATCTCCTTGTACTTTCATTCCAGTTTTAATCAGCTCACACACAATAATTTTTTAAAAATCTCCTTCTGTGAGGTTGGCAGATATTGGTCAAGCATTCGGGTGGCTAGTCTCTTCCCTTCTCCAACCTCAGACCAATATATCTTTGTGTCCCTGTGTCTCTGTTTCTGTCTCTATGTTTGTGTTTGTGTCTCTCTCTATCTCTGTCTCTGCCTCTGTCTCTCTGTCTCTTTCTGTCTATCTGTCTGTGTCTGTCTGTCTATCTGTCTCTCTTTCTCTCTCCTCTATCTCCATTTCTATTACTAGCTATTTCTCTTAGGCTTTATCTCTCTGTCTTGGTTTCTGTGTCTCTGAATTTCAAGGTTGTCCCTGCCTGTCTCTGTCTGTCTCTGTCTTTCTGTCTCTCCCCAGGTGTAAGCCATTGAAAGATCTAAGGTCCACTGAAAGAGACTTAGGAGGGACCTTCAGTGTGGAGGAAAATACTTTGACTTTTACATAAATATATTTTAAAGTGATAAATGCTGTGAAATATTTTGTAGAGCCAAACTTCAGAAATAATTGGACAAATATTTATTAAATGCTTATGATACATGAGGCACTGACTAGGAGCTATGTATGATACAATGATAACCCAGTCTTTGCCTTCAAGGTACTGAGAAACTAAAAATAGGATATAATATATGTAAATAAGCATACTACACAATAGGTTAAAGGGTTATTTTAGACAAATTGCTCTAAGGAAATTTCAGAAATAAGAGATGAGTTCTAGATAAAGGTAATAATAGAATGATAGATTTAGACCACAGAGATTATCCAGTTTAATATCTGCCTCTTACGGTTAAGGAAAGTGAGGATCAGAGACATTGTATGATTTGCTTGTGGTCACACAATTAGGTAGTGTCAAAGGTAGAACTTCTAACCACTGAACTTGCATTTAAGAAGTCTTGGGGTTAAATATTATGCATGAATCAGAGAAAATGGCATTGAAGGGGCAGGTAACTGGAAGAAAAGAAGGATTTCAACCCTCAAAAATGAAGAAGAGAGTGAAATTTTTGTCCCACTCAGACTTCACTTCAAGGCCGGAGTTTTCCACAAATTTGTTCTATGGTATTCAGAAAATTACTTCAGCTAAGAGCACTGTTTTCTTATATATCATGAGATTAAAATAAATTATCTTTAAAAATCCTTCCAAATTTAAAATTTTATTAATCTACTCCTTAAAATGCATAGTTTCATTCTTCAATAATACAATGTTCATAGAAACCACAAGGATCTATTCATGGAAAGGTTTTAGGAGTTACCCTATAAGTCTGGAATTACAGAGAGAGAGAGGGGGAGAAAGAGAGAGAGAGAGAGAGAGAGAGAGAGAGAGAGAGAGAGAGAGAGAGAGAGAGAGAGAGTCAAAATGTCCAGGTTCACTGAAACCCAGTAGTTTATATTGGAACTAGCTCCTACCTAGGGAGGTGATTGCTAAATTTTTGATGTGAGCATTTAGAAGTAGGACATCAGGGGTCAGAGGAAAGATGAAAAAAGATAAAGATAGGGACTCACCTGAGCTCTCCCCCAAATCCCTTCAAATACCTTTAAAAATGACTCTAAGTAAATTCTGGAGCAGCAGAACACTGAAACAAATTTACAGTCTAAGACAACTTGGAAGACTGACAGGAAAGGTCTGTTGCACCAGGGTGAGAGATGAGCACAGTCCAGCACAGGCCACACCAGTGCAGACCAGGCCCTCGAAAACCCAGAGCAGGCCTCAGGAGGACTGAATCACTGGTAGAAGTGGCAGTTTCTAAATCTCTCAGCCCACAGACACCAAAGACAACTCAGAAGGTCAACAGGAAATGTCTGTGGCACCAGGGGGAGAGGGGAGAATAGTCTAGAGCAGGCTGTGTCAGCATAATACAAGCTCCAGCAAACCAAGAGCAGGCTTTGGGAGTGACTGAAATGAGCAGAGGCAGTGACAAAGGCTGCTTCCAGAACTCTCAGTCCACAGAGGGTACAGGGGTCAAAAAACTGACCAGAAACAGATGACCAGAGTCTTTTTGCTAGCACTGGAACAGTACTCTGTTATTTTGCCCATACTTGGATGCAGGTAGCAGTCTTGGGTGGCAGTCCCAGGGTGAGGAGGAGCACTAGCACCATAGAACTTGTGGCCACAGTGGAGGGGAGATGCTCCTCACGGTTCCAGGGCAGAAAAGAGTGCTTGTGATTGCTCATAGACCTGATCACAGGCCCAGAGAGTAGTAAACTCCTTAGCTCATACCACCCTGGAAGAACTGAAAACTTACAATTTTCTAGATGTATCTCTGAGAACAGCTGCACAAAACCCCTGAATCCTGGGACAGTTCACCTTCCACACTGGAAGCAGAGCCCTAATTTAACAAACAGTTAAAAAGTCAAGTAATAGGCTGGGAAAATGAGCAAACAATGGAATAATAAAAAAAAAACCTCTGACTATAGTGAAAATGAAGATCAAAGCACACATTCAGAAGAAGACAATAAAGTCAAAGCTCCTATGTCCAAAGTCTCCAAGAAAAATATGTATTGGTCTCAGGCCATGGAAGAGCTCAAAAAGGATTTTGAAAATCAAGTAAGAGAAGTAAAGGAAAAATTGGGAAGAGAAATGAGAGTGATGGAAGAAAATCATGAAAAATGAGTCTACAACTTGGTAAAGGAGACACAAAAAATACTGGAGAAATAACACCTTAAAAAAAGTCTAGGACAAATAGTAGAAGTCCAAAGAACCAACAAGGAAAAGAACGCCTTAAAAATCAGAATTGGCCAAATGGAAAAGGAAGTCCAAAAGCTCACTGAAGAAAACAATTCCTTAAAAATTAGAATGGAGCAAATGGAAGCTAATGACTTTATGAGAAATCAAGAAACAATAAAACAAACCAAAAGAATGAAAAAAGTAGCCAAGAATGTGAAATATCTCATTGAAAAAACAACTGACCTGGAAAATAGGTTTCAAGAGGAATATAAATTTCTTTTTGTTAACAATAATAACTGATATTTTTATAGTGCTTTAAGGTTTGCAAAACACTATATATCTTACCTCATTTTTTCCTCGAAACAAACCTGTGGCATAGTTGCTATTATTATACCTATTTTACATAGAAGAAAATTAAACCTGAGAAAGATTAATTGCTTTTCCCAGGGTTATACAAATAGTAAGTGTCTGAGTTAGGATTTGAAGTAAGTTTTTCCTGACTTCTAAGTCTAATCCTGTTTCCATTACATCATCTGATGATTTAGCACCTTATGTTGCTAGAGCCCATAGTACTTTGTGACACATAAATGATTTATTATTAAAGTATAAAATTAAATTAAAATATAAAATTAAATATTAAATATATAATATATAAAATTATAAAATTAAAATATAAAGTTAAAATAAAATATAAAATTAAAATAAACATTTATTAAATGATATTTTTTCATTGACAGAGAACTATACATCAATGAATACAAAAACCTTCACTTTTACGTTGGAAATTAAGCATTTTACCAGTTCATCAGCCTCACTCTCTCTCCCAGGGTCAGCAAAGTCCATTGGCAAGACAAAAGGCAAGATGACTGGTGATGGACCAGGATGCAGTGGATGACCTTGATGTCTTCAATGATTGACTAAGCTCTACAAACCCTGCAGCACCTACTACAGCTGCCTTTATGGTCTTTGTACCAAATTGTTCTGATCTGCCCATTCTGATGGGGGGAGTCTTTCCATGTGTGGTTTACTCCACAATGAGTTCACTGATGGGCTTGAGTCCTGTCAGTTGCTATCAACTGGGTTTAGTGCATATCCTGAGATGGTTTTACCAGGATGTGGCCACTGCACACACTAACAACTTCTTGGACCCACACATGAGAGTTGGGTGAATGAACATGGGCACCCAAAGTGGATGAGAAGCCCTGAAAAGGGCTCAGCAAGCCCTCATACCAGAGGTGCTCTCTGTCTCTGTCTCTTTCTATATATGTATATATGTATGTATATATACACACAGAGAGAATCATTTATTTAAGCCTACTATGTGTCAGAAACTCTGAAAAGAGCTTTTACTGATATCTCATTTGATTCACTCAACAACCTTGTGAGGTAGGCCCTGATATTATCTTCATTTAAAAGTTGAGGAAACTGAAGTAGAAAGTGGTTAAGTTACTTGCTCAGGGTGATGTTACTAGTAAGTGTCTGAGGTCAAATGTAAATATGGTACAGGTCTTCCTGACTCTAGGCCCAGGATTTTATCCAATGCACCACCTAGCTTCCTAGGTAGAAATAAACATAGGCCAAAGGCTGGCAAGGCAGCATGGTATAATGGAATGCTCATTGGATTCAACATTAGACCACCTGGGTATGAATCCTGTCTATACTAATTACAGCACATGTGAAACCAGGCAAGATTTTTGTTCTTTCTGAAGCTCAGTTTTTCTGTCTATAAAATGAGGAACTTGAACTAGAAAATCTCTGAGATGTCTTCCAACTTTCAGTCTATGATCCTATGTCATCACACATGTAGTAAAGGAGATTTTTCCCAAGTGTTTATGTCTTCAAGGCTAAAAGAGCAACATCCTGCCTGATTATGTTGTGTCAAGTCCAGAGAAAGTTCCAATTTGAAAACACCTTCCATGATTCACTCAAAGAAATATCAATCTTAGCTTCATGGTATCACAGATTTGAATGTATCTTAAAATGGAAGGTTGGCAGAAAAACTGCCTGTAGGATTTAAGTCACTCACCAGCAGAGTTTTTCATAAATGGTTTTGCCTATAAATGATGTTTTAGAGAATAAAAAATAAATACCATTATCCAAAATCAAGTTATCTTGATTACAGTGCAAGCAACACATCTGGAAACAGTGTACACAATCATGGATGCATTAGCTAGAAGTCACTTTGAATGGCCTGGAATTCACTCTCTTTGAAAAGAATATAAAGAAGTATAGCACATGGTATCTGCCAAATACACCTTCTTCTCTATGTGAAAAGACAAGTCTCCTCGAAGAATTGGTGTAATTTTTGTAATATTTTTTGAGCTGGATGTACATTTTGATTATGTCATGATTGTTCTTCAAAAAGGTTTGGGCACTTCTAGTCCCATCCCAAATCAGTGCTGCTATAACCATAGCTATATATAATGTATTTTAACATATAGATTGGTAAGTATGGTTTTAATTTTGGGCCATCATTTACTTAAGCTGAACTTAAAGTTATGGCAGTATAATCTGAGATGCAACAACTGTAATTTATTCTCTTATAGCACAAAGTCAGGTAAAAAGGTGATATAAACTATAAAAGTTAGTGTAAATTACTAAGGATTCCTGAAAGTGGATTATTGGTGGAAACTGGCTAGTAAGATTTTTTGTGTTAATATTTCACTGCATCCTGGCTTAGCTAATGACCTAAAAGACAAACAGGAGCACATTAGGAACTTGCCTTGCTTGCATACTTAATTCATTAATTTTTAACAAGACTTAGTTCTTATTGGTTAAATTTATGTAACTATACCAAAGTGTATTCCTATCATTATAACTGAAGTAATTATATCTTTACTAAGAGAAAATTCAGGGTATATTTGGGCCTGTGTATCACTATCTTGTTTAAAAAAAAAAAGGACAGATAATAGAGTCTGTGAACGATATATCAATGAGGATGACTTAGAATCCTGGAAAAGTTCTACATTGTGATATTTAAAAGATGGATTGTGACTGTTTAGGAAAAAAAAAGTGATCACTTTGCCCTCTGGGTCTTGGCAAAAAAAAAAAAAAAACCTCTTTATTGAAATAAAGATATTAAATTGCTAGATTAAGTGAATTTTTCCGTGATTCTTAACCTGAGGCCCATGAATTTTAAAATAGTGATAGTTATATATTTCTATATAAATTGTAATCTTATGAATTTCACTTGATGTATTTTAAAACTTCATTTTGGGAAAGGGGCTTCACCAGACTACACAGAGATCAATAACAAAAAATAGTTAAAAATCTAATATTTAGATAGATTTTGCTGAGGCCCAAATAAAGCATTTGCAAAATCTGCCATATCATTCTGTTGAGAAGGATTATGTGATACGGAATAAACAGTAGTCTATTTAGGTTGATTTTGTAAAGGTTGGACAGCAAGATCTGAAGAATAATCATCAATTGCTTAATGCCAGTTTGGAATGCCAGTGGAATGTCCCTGGTGAAATATATTTGACATTTTTACCAATGGCCAGAATGAAGGCATGGTCTATCCAGTGTTAGATGATCTAATAATGGGATGAATATCACAGTCCAAAAGATATCATTGTTCTAAAACTTTGGGTCCAATATAGTAGGATAAAATTGAGATAAATTAAAAATCTTACAATTTTGTTGAAAAAGTTAAGTTCACAAATTCATGGTGGAATAGAAAAGGATAGTCAGCAGGGCATAGGAAAAAAAAACTGGGTTTTTGTGCACTGCAAAGCTTACTTTTAGAAAGCAATGGATTATGGCAGAAGGAAATATATATGTATATGTATATGTGTATGTATGTGTATATGTATATGCACATGCATATGTATATGTGAATATATGTATATATAACCATATATATGTGTATACACACACATATATATGAGGGAGGTGATATTTGTGTTCTGCTCTGCCCTGACTAGCTTACATTTGGAATATAATGTTCCACTATGAATGCCACAGTTTAGGAAGGACATTTATAAACTGGAGATTGAATAAGATATTAAAATGCCTTAGGATCACCTCTGATGGGAATGAAATGAAATAACTGTTTTTTGTTTGTCTAGCCTGGAGGAAAATAAAAACTATTAAGAAGGGGATGTTAGTAGTCTTTAAGTTGATAAAGATATGTCAAGTTCAGATCATAGATCATAGATTAGATTTCTTAGGAGTGAATTCAGAGATCATCTAGTTCAAGGAAGTCCAACCTTAGGTTATCTTAGGGCCACATTAAAATAAAATAATTACTCCAGGGCTGCACCCAGAATAAAAAATACAGTACACTAATAGAAAGTGGGGGAACGTGCGTCCTCAATATGACAAGGGAAGGCTCGAAGCACAAATGCAAACACAAAACAACAAAGTGACAACACAACAGTACAAAGGTAGGTGCATACTGACTAGTCTGCATCATGCAGATGGAATGCATCCCACAAATTGATTGAAAATTCCACTCAATATGTTCCATCCATAATACTGCTTAAAAATACCAAAGAAAATTAACATCAATGAGCTTATTTATTAGTGATGGAATTAAAAAATCTAATATGCATTCCTTGAAAATTATTATTTTATTTTTTCGCTTGTGAAAATTAAAACCCACAGGCAGGCTGCATAAAATCGCACTGGAGGTCGCATGCGGCCCACGGGCTGTATTTTGGACAGCTCTGATCTAGTTCAATGCTTTTATTTTATGGATGAGGAAACAGAAACAAAAGAGGTTAAGTGACTTGTCTGTAGTATATAAGTAGGATTTTGAACACAGATTCTGTGTCTCGACTTTTTTCCACTGTAATAGAATGAAAAGTATTCCACTTCTTCCAGGAGAGCAGGAATAGTAGGTGAGATTGATTAAAAAGAGAAAGTAGCCTTCTAGGGGCTCAACAGGCCAATTTCAATCAGGGTTGGGAGAGTGAACCCAGGAACGGAGCTACATAAGAAGAAAACAATACAATACAAAATGGCTATATGTAAGTAGAGCAGGTTGCTTTGGGAAGGAGGCTATTTTCTCTCATTGGAAGCTTCAATGGATAGCCATATTTCTTGACTACAGGGTATTTTTGTTCAAGTCTGTATTAAAATATATGACTTCTGAGGTTTTCTCTAGTGTTAAGTTTCTGTGATTCAAATATTTTAGATAGGATTTATATCACTCTTTAAATCTTCTTTTCCCTACTTTTTTTCAACCAATTCTCACAAATATTTGTTTTTCAAATCCCCTCACCACTGCAGAACCCTCCCTGTTTTTCTCTCTCAACTCCTTTACTCTTCACTATACTATCTAAAATGTAGTGCATAGAACTTAATACCATACTCAAGACATTGTATGACCAGTACACAGTACATCTTCCTTGTTTTGAACAGGATACTTCTTTCAATGAGGTCTTAGAGCATATTAGTTTATTTAAGCTGGCACATTATAGGGTTGACACATGTTGTACTTGTAGACCACTTAAAGCCACAGGTCTTTTTCTGATAAACTGCTTTCTAGATGTGCCTTCTCCATTCTGTATTTGTGCTGTTGTATTTGAAATCAAAAGTATGATTTTGTTATTAAATTTAATATTGTTAAGTTTATCACATCATTCTAGACTATCCATATCATTTTGGATTGGGATTTTGTCATTCAGCATATTAGTTATCTTGGCCACATTCACATTACACCAGAAATCATATTTTACCCCTAAGGATGGATTTATTAATACTTCCCAACAGGTCATTAGAGATTATGATTCAATTCATTTAAACAAATACTTAATAAGGAAATACTGCATGTAGTGCACAGTTCTAGGCATTGATTACGCAAAGATAAAATATGACATAGATCTCACCCTAAAAGGGCACATAACATAATAAGAGAATAAGACATGCATGCAAATAATGATGATTAAAAAATTAAATGTGATGAAGGCATGGACAAGGTCACATACTTTAAAAAAATTATTTAAAATATTTATTACACACAGCAGTAGTTAAGTATTTTTGAGTCAATGCAACTCTTTTTTAGGTATTCTCCTTTAAAAAAAAAAACACTGTTCAAAGTAGTTATTGAATTTAATGCATTTGTAAACTCATTATTTTAGTATAATTTTAAATGTTTCTTTTAACTAAGTTTATTTTTAATAAGCAAAAATAAATTTTAACTCCTTTCCACCCATCCACCCCCTATTAAAGAAAACAAAGCAAACAAAAGAAAAAAAATCCTTATAAAAACATTAAATGCCTCTATTGGTCATTCTTTAATGTTCCATTTTGTACCCTCAGTCAGTTACCTGTCTGTCAAGAGATGGTTGACATAGCTATTGATACTGGTATTCATGATCAACTGAGAAATAGAAAAGATAGAAGAAGATAAAATGGACAGTTTTGAATACCTAAAATATTTTTTTTTTCACAAATAAAGCCAGTGCCACTAAAATTAAAAGGAAAGGAGGAAAGGCTATGCTGACATTAGCTGTTCCAGCAAGCATGAGCCAATTGTGAAATTTTCAGTGTATTTATACCTCAGAAATCAACAAATCCTAAAAAATCAAAGCTTGATTGATTGTATTGTTGATTATCTAAATACTTGCTAGAAATTTTCTATCAAGTTAACCGCTTCCAGGTATTAAAATTTTTTAACCACACTACACAGAACAAGTAACATGAGGGAAAAATTCAAGCAAGTTTCTTTCTTAATGGTCTAATTTTCTACTTGTATAGAGAGTGGATTCAAATTTATTTGAAAAAGAATGATTCCCCAAATTATAAATAGTGAGAAGACATGAAGCAGTAGATTTTAAAAGGAAGAAATTCAAATTATCAATAGCCCCACAGGAAGAAAAAGTGATCCAAAATCACTAATCATTAAATTAATTCAAATTAAAGCACTTCTCCAGTTCTACTTCAAATTCAGCAGTTTGTAAAAAATATCAAAAAAGAAAAATAACAAAAGTTGGAGAGACTTGAAAAACAGAAATATTGCTACAGGGATTCTGCTAAGAAATTTGCAGGCATGTTCCAACAGTTTTTATTTTAATAGATTTTAAATGCCGAGTTAAATATTTTTAAAAGTCTAAATATTTTTTTGATGGGGGACTCAGGTCAGTTGATATTCATAATTTGCAGAAAATCACAGTTGTGTTCCTTTGCAAAACATAAATCTCATTTTTCATTTACCTTCCAAGTTTATTGAAATAATAAAAGCTGGTATTTAAAAAATGTTTTATATTATTAATAAGAATTAAAGCATACCAAAAGGAAATATATGTCAATATGAAGAATTTAAATTAATACGAATTTACATAGAGCTACGTTTGGGAATTCTAGAGGCCTAGACAAAATTATTGGGCACATGAAATGTAAGAACTAGGGAGAAGAGTTTGATTTGGACCATGGGCTCCCTCAAATGGAACAATATTTTACATCCAGCAGCTTCATGGACATGGCCTTATGAGAAGGCCCCTTTAGTCTTCTGGTCCATAGAAGTTAATAAACCAGCAACAGAAAACCCAGTGGATCTCTTTAATTAAAACCCAGTTTAAAAAGGGCAACCTATGCTTAAACACTGTTCAGAGTTCTTTAATTTCTCTGGAGAGTCAGGAAAAAGGCAATTACTCTCAAGAGTCCTTTAAGTTACTCCCTAATATCACAGAATGCTAGGAGTCTGAGACAATTTGAGTAGGACTTTTTTTTTTCTTTATGTCAGTGTAAAAAGTTATCTAAATCTCTTGATTCTTAAATACTGCAATAGAATTGTGTGAAAAGCTACATTTATAACAGTTTCCATTTTCCTACAACGAATGAAACTACAAATTCTTGAGAAGCTTTTCTCTTGGCTTTTCCCAGATTTTTCTTCCAGAACTAGGCCAAATTAAGAGTTATGGAGTTTCACCTCCACACACATTTTTAAATAATGTATTGGAGCTTTGTTGAGTCCCAGAAAGCATATAGAAGGTTTATTTTAGGTTCAGGGCAAAGGTTCACTTCTTTCTTATTACACACCAGTTTGCTACTTCAATCTTCTCACAAAGTGAGAGATAAACATTCCTTTTCGAGGAAAAAGGGGAAAAAGGAGCTTTAAGGAGAGAGAGAATTTCAAGTAAAAACAAGCTGACAATAGGGGAAAAAACAAAAAGAAGTTAATAGCTTGCAACCCTATTAACATGTGCATCCCATCAGGGAATGAGTTTCACATAGGGTTTGATGGTTTATGAAGAAAATTATTCTTTTAATTCCTGAAAATATGTTTTTATACCATTTCCCCCAGTGTCATTATATTTAACAAATATTCTATCCATCTGATACTGAGCAAATACACTTACATTAAGACTCAGAAAAAAGTACCTATGGGTTACATTTCATCATAAAAAATGTGACACATTTTGCACAAGTAAGTCTCCTGTTTAGATAAAGCAGACACATCATGTAGGGAACATAAGACTGTAACTCCTTAGTATTTTGTGATGAGTAGCTAAATGGCTAATATTAATTGGGAATAAGGAAAGCATGCCAAAAATAAATAAGCATCAGTATTAAGTTTTCAAATAATCCTAGTTGACCCAGGGCTCTGTACAGGAATTTTGTTTTAACAGGGTCCCAGAAACAATTATGGACCCACTCAAAAAACTATAAGAAGCTGAGAGGAGCTTTTTTGGCTCTTTGGCTTCCTCACATAGGACAATAAGACAACTTCTTCAACCACCTTCCCCATATAGTTGCAGTTTTGAGTTAAAGTTTAATTTTTCTATGAGTTCACTAAAATAGATTTTTCAATATATGTAATTTAAGAAAAATTGAAGTGATAAATTCAATATTTGAAAATGAGGAACTATCAAAAAAACCCAACAAACCCACAATGATTCTATAGAAATTTTGATTACCCAAATTTGTGCTCTGTCTCCAGGCTCTCTTCTCTCTCTCTCTCTCTCTCCCTCTCTCTGTTTTACAGAGTGATCTTAAAATGCATGAAAACTGCAGGTGTATGTACTTGGAACTGTTTAAAAGGAGAGACTTTTTGAAGAAAAACATCAATACTTGAAGAAATTTATAAATTCCTTATCACTGCCACCATCAAATCCATAGCAGTGAATAACTCATAGAGTTTCAGTTGACATTTGTTATTACTTCCAAACTATTCCATTCTTACTCTTAAAATAATGAGAATAAAACAATAGGTTTAATGTTAGAAGGCTCTTAAGTATCACCTCTACCAGTTAATACCTGGTGAATTTGAACAAGTAACAAGATTTCTGAACTTCAATTTACTTACTTATAAAAGGAGGGTGATGAGGTTCACCCTACAAAACTAACAAGATTATTATGACCAAATGAGATAATATATGTGAAATGATATATTAATTTGAAATTTTATGTTTCACTCTTTTGAAAAAATACATTTCTTGATATTTCATTTCACAGTATCAACGTGGACAGATATTTTTTGATACATTCATTTCCAGGGTAGAAAATTTTTGAATAAAAATCATCAGGAAGATTGAGATTTATTTTTAAAATGAAGTATTGTGGTATGATGCAAAAAAAAACCTTTCTAGGAGTCAGGAAAATATAGTATTGTTTCTTTTATCAATAACTATTCCATTAAGTGAATGTGATTCACAAATTCACTGGACCATCTTTTCATCACTTAAATGTTAGGGTATAGCCAGGGATGCTATGAGGTTCAAATGACACTTAAAGTGCCTTGAAAACCTTAAAGCCCTCTATAAATGCCAATTATTTATTATTATTTGTCATCACCATGATTATTATCCTGCCATCACTAGGCCTGCCATCTGGTGATAGTTTCATTCCTTGAGCCTTCTACTATAGTCCCGTTAGGCTCAAGCAATAATAGTAGAACAACAATACGGAGTTTTGTTGGTAAATATTCAATAACTGGGCTATCTGGGAGGAAATGTGTACACATACTTTTAAATTTAATCTGTGTTATTAACACTTTCAAAAATCTAGACATTCAAAAAACAACAACTCAAGCCATGATTTGTAGAGAATGCTGATTTTTGAAGTGTTGATGCTGATAACAATTTCACAATAGCTCATGAGTTGTTTGGAGCTGGCTCCAGTGCACTCCGACCTAAATTAGAGGATTGGACATGATGAACTTTAACATCTCTTCTAGCCTTCTGAAGTTATCACAGGACAAATTCTGACTAGATAGTAAGATTTAGGGAGTTATCTAAATTGAGGTGCTTATTTAAACCATTTGAGTGCATGACATCTCTAAAGGAGAGTGGGTAAAACTCCAGGAAGGAGTTCTATGAGACACTCACACATTGGGAAGATAAAGTACATGTTGAACCAGCAAAAGAGATTAAGAAGGAGCAGTGAGATAGATACGTAGAGAACAAACAGAATAGCAGCAAGATAGAGTAGTGTCATAAGAACAAAAGGAAGAAAGTATATACATAAGGGATAGTCAGTAGGGGCAAATGCTGCAGAAAGACCAAGGAGAATGAGAACTAAGAAAATGACATTATATTTAAAAGCCATTGACATCAAGTATCAATGTAATCCCAACTACTTGAAAGGTGAAAATGGCAGATCCCTTGACTTGGGGAGTTTGGGTGTTTAGACTAATTTTGGTATTAATATAATGATCTAATAGAAGTTAAAGGGAGTACCAGGATGACTAAGACCAGGGAAATGGCTCAGGGTGGGAGTGGGGAAGTTTAAATTTTCAGTGGCCCTCAGAAAGAGATTAGGTACCTGAGTAATTCCATTTACTTTCAGCCTGAGCAAGATAAGGAAACTGGAAGGGAAGGGAAAAGAAAGGAAAGGAAAGAAGGGAAGGGGGTGGGGAGCAAGAAAGAAAGAAAGAAGATATAAAGAAAGAAGAACATAAGTAAAGCAAGTGGTTTCAGTAAAGTGGTATTGGAAGCCAGATTGCATAAAGAATGAGTGGAAAATGGGAAAGTGGAGATAGTTAGCATAGATGGCTAAATCTAGAAGTTTGGCAGTGAAGGCGAGGAGAGATTTAGGATGACAAGTTAAGGAGTTTACTGATTAAAGGAGATATATTTGTTTTTAAAATAAGGGACACCTGAGGATGTTTGAAGCGATGAGAGGAAGTAGTAAAGGAAAACTCAGTAAAATATTAATGATGATGTGAGAGAGGAAATAATCAATGTCGTAAAGTTATGGAGGGAATAGGAGGATGTTGAATCAGGAGAATTTAAACTTTTTAAAGATATAGACTGCTTTGTTTTTGTCTTTATAGGAACTAAAATATGCCTTACACATAGTAGGTGCTTAATAAATCTTGTTGAATTGAACTTGAGGCATTAATGCTAAGTGACATAGAGCAAGTCACTGACCTCTTATTGCAACATTTTTCTCATCTGCTAAATGGGGATAATGATAGCAACTACTCCCTAGGATTGTTGTGCAGATAATATGAGATAATAATTGTTAAGTGCTTAGTATAATGCCTTGCACAAGTTCTACGTGAATGTTTTCGTTGTTGTTGTAGCCTGTTACTCCTTCTCTATGAGGTGAGCAGAGTGGCCAAACTCTGGCCCCAAAATCCTGCTCTCCCTCCTGGTATGAAGCAATGCTTCCCTTGGAAGAGTGTGGGGATAGAATATTCTAGAGATATTAACTTTTACCTCCTTAGGAAGGAGATCTAGATAGATCCATGTGAACATGTGTAACCTACATGGGCAAAACAAACAGCACAGCACCACACACATCCTACCGTAGAATATTATTAGATAAGCAGCAAACTTTTGACTTGTTGTAATGGCAAGCAAAGTGGAACTTTTTGCTGTTTTTTTTTATTTTTGGAGTGCTATCAGCATTAAGGCAATCAAGTGCTTTTGACTGAGTCTTGCCTTTGTTTGAATCAAGGACCTTTGATTGAATCAAGAGTCCTTGACTGGAAACAGTATATATACTCTGAGGTTAGCATTTTGCTTTGTGGCTCACTCATGGGAAGAGTGTTCATGTGATGTAGCCAGATGAGACTCTGGGTAGCTGTGAAGGAGTCCCCTGGCTTTAAAAATCAGATGTTTTTGCTTCTCTCACTGGTAACTATGTATGTATTGCTATGGTCAGTAGCGTAACTGTCTGTTGATTTGTGTTATTTTCTCTGTTTATAATTTCTTTTTGTATTTGCTCTAAAGTTCAAGGTGCTGACTTTTCCCCCTGAACTAAGTGAATGATATATGTATGTTTCATTAAAGTAAGATTGTTAACCCCTTAAAGCTGCTTTCCTTTAGAAAAGCAGCTCAAAGAAACTATGCTAGCAGCCCTCCTGCATGCTGGTGTTATTGGCCTCACTCATCTGCTGCAGCTACAAGTAACATTGTTGTTACACTTATTTGATTAAGAACTAAGGTGTTTTTGTATTCTGAAAGCTTAATATGAGTTAACAGTATATCTCAGCAGTCAAATGATTACTCTTTTGTTGCATTAAGAGAATGTGAAGAATAAGGGAGGAGGTATAAGGAAGGAATTGTACACTTGTCTGATCAGATTAGAATAAAATATCTTATATATTTCTGTGTATCACATTTTAGGAAGGATTTTGGTAATCTGGATGGTGTCTAGAGAACATTGAGAAGGATGGTAAAGGGCCCTGAAATCACATCACCCAGTCATTCCCCAGTTGATAAGTGGTCAAAGGATATGAACGGGCAGTTTTCAGATGAAGAAATTAGTTATCTATAGTTATATGAAAAAATGCCTAAATCACTATTAATTAGAGAAATGCAAATCAAAACAACTCTGAGGTATCTAATCACACATATAAGATTGGCTAACATGATGAAACAGAAAAATGATAAATGCTGCAGATGAAGTGGGAAAATTGGAACACTAAAGCATTGTTTGTGGAGTTGTGAACTGATCCAAGCATTCTGGAGAGCAATTTGGAATTATGCCCAAAGGGCTACAAAACTATGCATACCCTTTGACCCAGCAATACCACTTCTATGGCTGTATACCAAAGAGTTCATACAAACGAGTAAAGGACCCACATGTACCAAAGTATTTATAGCAGCTCTTTTTGTGGTGGCAAAGAATTGGACATTGAGGGGATATCCATCAGTTGGGGAATAGCTTAACAAGTTGTGGTGTGTGCATGAATACGACTGTGGAATGGAATACTATTGTATTGGAATGAAATGGAATACTATTGGAATGCTATTGTGCTCTAAGAAATGATGTGCAGGCTGAGTTCAGAAAAACTTATAAAGACTTATATGAACTGATGCTGCGTGAAATGAGCAGAACCAAGAGAACATTGTACACAGTAACAATCACATCGTGTGATTACTGACTTTGATAGACTTAGCTCTTCTCACTTAGCTCTTCTCACCAATGCAAGAATTTAAGGAAACTCTAAAAGACTAATTATGGAAAATGCTATTCACATCCATAAAAAAGAACTTTGTAGTCTGAATGCAGATGGAAGCCTAGTATTTGATCTCCTTTTCTTTTGTTGTTTTGTTTTGTTTCTTCTTTCTCATGGTTCCTACCATTACTTCAAATTCTTCTTTAAATCATAACTAATGTGAAGATATGTTTAACATGTATTTATAAATAGAACCTGTAGCAGATTGTGGGCTGTCTTGGGGAGGGGCAAGGAGAGGAAGGGGGAGAAAATTTGAAATTATGGAAGTGAATGCTGAAAACTAAAAATAAGTTACTTAAAAATGAAATCACATCAGCCAATGACAGGTTAGAGGAAATAAGGACAATTTACCCAGAAAAGACGGGGGAAGAGCTGTGACGATGAAGAGAACTTGGACATGTTCTATTGCTGCATGGTTCCAGAGAGCAGAACTAAATACGATGGCTCCAAATTGTAGAAAACAGATTAAGATTTGCTAACTACTTAAATTATACAAATAGGAGGTCATTCTAAAGAAAAAATGGGTTCCCCCTCACTAGAGCTCTCCGAGAGCCCCTAGTCCTTTGGATTTGTTGTTGAGAGGATACAGCTTCTGATATTGGTTGGACTACAGGTTCTCTGATGTCTGCTTCTGAGATTTCTATAGCAGCAAGATTCTAGTTTCAATTTAGAAAGTATAGATTTGTGGTGTACACAGTGAGAAGAATGGTTTTGTGACTTCCTCTAGGAGCACTTGGTTGCTCAGGACTAGGAGCAGAGAGAATACACATTTAGGATACCTGAAGTTGGAAATTAGTAGAGTTGAGACACACATGTGGTATGCCTGCAGTTGGGCATTAATAAGAATAGAACAAGACAAGGAGGCAAGGGTGAAGAGCAGAAAACTACGGAAACGATTAATTATAAGTTCCAGACTGTGAGACAACTGCAGACTTTTCATCATACCTTCACTTCATCGCTGTCATTTGTTACATAGATGGACAATATTCAATAATTTGTTGGTCTATTTTGAAGCCTTATTTGATCACCTTTGTAAAGACTTTAAGTTCCTTTAGAAGAAGATCCTTAATAAGTATGTCATTATTTATGCCCTTTGCAATTAAGTAGATTGTAGAAGCAGCATGGCTAATGTTTCACTGAGACAAAGAGGCAGCTGAATAAAGTTTATTCACTATTGTGTTACTGCTAAAACTGAATATTAAGAAAATTGTCATGAATGTATTATGATCTACTGTTGTAGCCATGGTTTTGCAACTAACTAGAATGATAATGTACATTTGGTCAAACAATAAAAAATGATTAAGGATAGACATTTAGCATCACAACCTGAGATCTTAGACTATTTTCTAAAAATGTTACTTTCTGAGGTTCTTGCCGTATTTTACTATGACATTTACAGGTTTTTTCCTCATAAATCTAGATTAATGTTAATGAGTAGTTGTCCAGAGTAATGTCTTCCAGAGACTGTGCACTTCTCCCACAAAATAATGTCATGTTTTAGAGTTTTATTAGGTTATTTAAGCTCTTGCTAGTTGGAATTTGAGACTCTAAGACTATTATCACAGGTTTCCTTTAAACCTAATATGGGCAAATTATTAAATGAAGGTTTCTTGGTTTAGTTAGTTTTTTTTCCAGATAAAGACACAAGATAGATTTAATAGAAAAGGAAACGAGACTCATAGCTTTTTTTTTAAAAAGATGATTGTGTGGGTCAAGGGGACATTGGATGGTGGAAGAAGAGCCTATTAGTAATGTAAGTCAAATCCATTTTCATCTTCAAAAAATACTTCTTGGAAAAATGAATATAATTGAAAATAATTGAAATTCAACCATTGTTTTCTAACTTCAACTCCAGTTTTCAGCACATTAGAAGTAACATAGTGTTCAAATGGAAGGATGGTGCCTAATGAGAAGCAGAAGGTATATATAGAGACATAAAGATAGCAATATAGCATGTATATGGTATATATAGCATATGTATAGCATGCATATATAGCATATATACATGTATGTCTGTGTGTGTATGTATAGAGACAGACAGACACACACACACACACACAGGCACACACACAGAGAGAGAGAGAGAGAGAGAGAGAGAGAGAGAGAGAGAGGAGAGAGAGAGAGCATGTTAGCTTTTGGAATAACCAAATCAAGATTACAGTCCCACTATCTCTCTCTTGGACTGAGCAAATCAGCTAATTTGCTGAGTCTGTATCTTAATCTGTAAATTGGAGATAATAAAATCCATACAGGAGGAAGATGGAGCTCACTCAAACCACATTGCAAGAAGTGGCTCCAATTGGCAAATGCTGTAAATCAGATATTCATTTATCATTTTGCTATTTTTCTAGCTTTAAGAACATGATGGAAAAATGTTTAAAATGCAGATTAAACTTAAAAATGTGTAGTGTTCTGCTTCTTCTTCCCCAGAAGTAACACTTGTTAAACATTCACCAGAATACTACTTTATTCACACCACTCACAAACAGAATTGTTGTCAGAATTGAACAAGATGGTTAAGGTCACAATATTTTGTTACTATATATTTTGGAAATATGATCTATTAACATTATAATTCCATTTCAATGTACGGATTTAAAGTTCCCTAACATATATATATATATATATATATATATATATATATATATATATATATATATATATATATATATATATATATGTTAAGCTATTTACATTTATTCTGGCAATCCTTTAGGGGAAACTGGAGAATTTTAAAAAGTATTTAAGTATATCTCCATTTTACCCTAAATGTTTAATCAAATGGGAATGGATGAAGAGTGCCAGCAGTGACTGAACCTGACTGAGTGTATGTAATAATAGGTGCCAAAAACTATTCTGTAAGGAAAATGAGGCAGAATGAAAGTATAGTCAACTGAGTGGTTTGCAATCTTAGAAAAACTATAGAGTCCACTCAAAATGTCATTTGACTCCATGCTTTCACATTACGAATTTTAAAACACTATCATGTTGTTTTCATAGGGCATATTTTTCAAGTTAGAAACTTGGCAATTAAAATGCAATATTAGACTTCACAGATAAATTAACTTACAAATATAAAATGTAATCTGCCATAATTAAGGCACAAATGAATCAAAAAGTGAGTCATATGTTATTACTGAAGTTAATTCATGGGTACTTTAGCAAATATCCTGGGAGGCTTCATAGTTCCAGAGATCACAGTTTTCAAATTATATTAAGGATCAGAAAAGTGAAAATGAAAATTCTGCACTGCTGCTGATTGGCTATTGGATATCCATTAAATCATTTAATTTTTCTCTTCTGATTTGCTCTTCAAAATCTGAGTGGTTGCACAGTTTTAACCTTGTAAATACCCCCTTCACTTATACAGATTAAACCCTTTCATACCTTAATAAATGAGTAACCTCAGTGACTTATGACCCATAACTCTTATTATCAGGAAGTTAAAATTCTAGAGATGGGCTTCCAATCTATTTTATTGAAGCTTTTCTGGATTGGTAAGGTTAATAAATGCTGTGATCTACTGACATATGCTATCATCATCTCCAAATTGTGGTAAAATGGAGAAAGATGTTAGTAGAAACAGGGTAACGTGGTGATAATAAATATCTATTCATAAAGGTAGTTAAATGTCATTAATTTAGAATGTGGTTAAGATTAGATGCATGAAAAGTCCTATTAAATATTGTAATGAGGCAACCACATAGATTATCTGGGACATAATCTGGGCAGATGTTTATTTGAAGTAAAAAAAGGGTATGTTCTGCACCATCAACCAGATGTTGAGGTGAGGGTAGGAAAACAGAAAGGAAATCCATAGTCAAGGACAAAGATACAGATGAGCTAGTTAACTGAAGAATAGTATATGACTGAGATTTGGGGATATCATATTTAGAGTTATTAAGCAGACTGTCATCAAGGCTGCATTGCTACCTTTCCAAAGAGAAAAAAAAACAGCATAGGAAGGATAATCCACAGGATGCCGTGACAGACTGATCTTAAGAACATTGAAAAAGATTGCCAAAGAAAAATGTAATGCTAGACCAGCTCAGTGGTACCAAACTACACAGAGCTTGTTTGCCCTGTACAAATGAAGGCTTTATACATATACATAAATATGTAAATTATTCCAAAGAAGCAAAACCCATTTTTCCTCAGTCATGTGCATTTCAAAGAACAGATTTGGTTTTCTCCATAAGGGAAGGATGATGAAAAGAACAGTTTTCATTTCTGATGTCATATCTTTACAAAGCAGGGTTTTTGGCAATCACCATGTTAAAAAAATAAATTCTGCCAAAAAAAAATCACTGTGGGTCAGGAAATGAGGACAGCAATTTCCAATATGATTCTAAGGTTTGAGAAGTTGTACAGTGCCAACAGGCACATCTATTACATTAGTAATCATTATTATTTAAGAATAGTGAAACATTATTTCTCTTGTGTGTTATTTTTCAGATAGTTGCTAAGTTGTGAGGACATAAATATGTATTGCATTGTTTGGACTTAACTAGTTAATAAATGGAAGTGTTAGTTATTTTTAATCTAGAGGTGCTATGAAAAGATTAATAAGGCATTAAGGGTGATGTGAACCCAGAAAGTTTGGGAACCAGACTATAATATGCATGAGAATAGATCTTGTGTAGTGATCATCTACTAGTGTGTGTGTGTGTGTGAGAGAGAGAGAGAGAGAGAGAGAGAGAGAGAGAGAGAGAGAGAGAGAGAGAGAGAGGGAGAGAGAGAGAGAGAGAGAGGGAGAGGGAGAGAGGGAGAATGTGTGTGTTACAGGGAGTATATAACAGTATTTTTATATGTTTATGTAAAAGATAATGTATGGACAAAATATCTGGACTACATCAAGTATACAGAGAGTAGGTCCTTGTTAGAGGTACAATAATTTTGAGAGCATGCTGAGATTGATTCTCAAGGTATTTAAAAGCATGAGGACATAGTAAAAGCATAGTAAAAAGTGGAAACCATTCAAACTTTATGATTACTGAGCAAAAAGGGACTGAAGATTATCAATAGCTGATATGTATCCATCTATATACAATTTTTATAAGTGCCATGCACACACCGAGCTTATCATTAACAGGGCTATTAAAAGAGATTAGATGGAGTATTACAAGTGATATTCCACAATAGACAACCATGTCATTATTATACAATTGAAGATAAGATTTAGAGAATACAAGAACCCACAAGACATATTGTCTAGGATTGTAATAATACTTTTTAAAAATATATTCGATTCAGCATAGCCAAAGACTGTCTGAAAAACTTTCTTTCAATAAGTTATCTCTGATTATTATTTCAAAATTATACAGGATTTCTTGAGAGAAATAACAAGACAGATGACCAATATTTAACAATATTCTTGGAATGAACTATTTGCAATGTCTATCTCTGTATAGCAAAAGTGACAAATAATCATTGAAACATGTTCTAGCTATTAAATGCAAAAATTGTTTTATTTCAATTAACTAGGAATTTTAAAGGTAAAAATATTTTTGTTTGAAATTACATGATTCATTTTGGATGTAAACATAGAATGAATAATAAAGTTTATGCATTTTCAAAATCAGAAATCCTTTCAATAAATGATAAGATGATAAGAACAGATAATTTTGAAAGCTGAACAAAAATTGTTAATTACTTGATAACTACTCAATCTCACTGGTAATCAAAGAGATACCACTTAAAACAACTTTGAGATGTTACTCACTATTCTCAAATTACCAAAAAAAGGCAATGCAATCCTGCCAGTTTTTCAGAAAAACAGACACATTCATTCTTAGCTGGTGGAATTACAAACCGAGGGATTCATTGGAAAGTAAAGTGACAGTGTGTAGTAATAATTGTTTTTTTTAAAAATATTTTATTTATTTATTTAATATTTTGAATTTTCAGCATTGATTTCCACAAGATTTTTGAATTACAAATTTTCTCATCATTTCTATCCTGCCCCCCCACTCCAAAAGGGCATATATTCTAATTGCCCCATTCCCCGGTCAGCCCTCCCTTCTGTCACCACACCCCTCATCCCCTTTTGCTTTACTTTCTTGTAGGGTAAAACAGATTTCTATTCCCATTGCCTATATATCTTATTTCCCCATTGCATGGAAAAACAACTTTTTTGTAACATCTGCTTTTAAAACTTCGAATTCCAAACTCTGTCCCCTCTTCGCTCCCCACCCACCCTCCCTAAGAAGGCAAGCAATTCAACATAGGCCACGCGTGTATCATTATGCAAAACCCTTCCACAATACTCATATTATGAAAGACTAACTATATTTTGCTCCCTCCTATCCTGTCCCACTTTATTCAATTTTTCCCTTGACCCTGTCCCTTTTTGAAAGTGTTTGCTTTTGATTACCTCTTCCCCCATCTGCCCTCCCTTCTATCATCACCCCTTTTTTATCTCCTACCTCCTTTTTTCCTGTGGGGTAAGATACCCAATTGAGTATGAAGGTCATTCCCTCCTCAAGTCAAATCTGATGAGAGCAAGATTCACTCATTACTCCCCACCTGCTCCCTCTTCCCTTCTGACAAACTGCTTTTTCTTGCCACTTTTATGTGAGATAATTTACCCCATTCTATCTCTCCCTTTCTCCCTCTCTCAATATATTCCTCTCTCATCCCTTAATTTGATTTTACATTGTTAAATATCATCACTTCATATTCAACTCACCCTGTACCCTCTGTCTATATATATATATATATATATATATATATATATATATATATATATATATATATATATATATATGCCTTTTCATGCTTCTCTTGATTCTTGTGTTTGAAAGTCAAATTTTCCATTCAGCTCTGGTCTTTTCACTGAGAAAGCTTGAAAGTCCTCTATTTTATAGAAAATCCATATTTTGCTTGCAGCATGATACTCAGTTTTGCTGGGTAGGTGATTCTTGGTTTTAATCCTAGCTCCAATGACCTCTGGAATATCATATTCCAAGCCCTTCTTTGATCCCTTAATGTAGAAGCTGCTAGATCTTTGTTATCCTCGTTGTGTTTCCACAATACTCAAATTGTTTCTTTCTGGCTGCTTGTAGTATTTGCTCCTTGATCTGGGAGCTCTGGAATTTCTTTTTTGGGATCTTCTTCAGGAGGCAATTGGTGGATTCTTTCAATTTCTATTTTACCCTCTGGCTCTAGAACTATAGGGTACTTCTCCTTGATAATTTCTTGAAAGATGATATCTAGGCCCTTTTTTTGATCATGGCTTTCAGGTAGTCTAATAGTTTTTAAATTGTCTTTTCTGGATCTATTTTCCAGGTCAGTCGTTTCTCCAATGAGATATTTCACATTATCTTCCATTTTGTCATTCCTTTGGTTCTGTTTTACATTATATTGATTTCTCATAAAATCACTAGCTTCCACTTGCTCCAATCTAATTTTTAAGGTAGTATTTTCTTCAGTGGTGTTTTGGACCTCCTTTTCCATTTGATTAATTCTGCCTTTCAAGGCATTCTTCTCCTTCTTGGCTTTTTGGAGCTTTTTTGCCATTTGAGTTAGTCTATTTTTAAGGTGTTATTTTCTTCTGTATTTTTGGGGTCTCCTTTAGCAAGTCATTGACTTGTTTTTCATGGTTTTCCTGCATCACTCTCATTTTTCTTCCCAATTTTTCCTGTACTTCTCTTGCTTGCTTTTCCAAATCCTTTTTGAGCTCTTCCATGGCCTGAGACCAATTCATATTTTTCTTGGAGGCTTTTGATGTAGGCTTTTTGACTTTGTTAACTTCTTCTGGCTGTATGTTTTGGTCTTCTTTGTCACCAAAAAAAGATTCCAAAGTCTGAGTCTGAATATGAGACCATTTTCACTGCCTGTCCCTGTTCCCAGCCAAGTACTTGACCCTTGAGCTTTCTGTTGGGGTATGACTGCTTGTAGAGAGTACTTTGTCCCAAGCTTAAAGGGCTCTGCTACTATTTTCAGAGCTACTTCTACACTGCAAGTTCTGCCTCAGCAGTGCTCATCCTCCCTCAAGAACCACCAACCTAGACCATTACTCAGATCCAAGCAGGGTATGCACTCCTGCTCTAATCCTCTGCTTAATTCCTCCCACCAGGTGGGCCTGGGGATGGAATCAACTGCAGCTGTAGCTCTGGAAGTAGCCTCAGACCTGCACCATCTCCACTGCCTGACGGGTGGTGGCTGACAGTAAACTCCTTTCACTCTGTCCCAGAAGTTTTTCCCACTAACCTGCTCTGTTGTCTTTGGCCTTTGTGGATTGAGAAATCTGGTAACTACCACAGCTCACTGATTTAGGGTGCTACTCCTGTTCTGCCTGACATCCAGTCTGTTTGGTCCTGGCACAACCCATGCTGGGCTCTGCTCTGCTCTCAGTTCTGTGTGACAGACCCTTTCCAGAGGCCATTCAGGCTGTCCTGGGCTTGAGTCCTGCTTCCCTTTGCTATTTTCTGGCTTCTGCAGCTCTAGAATTTGTTCAGAACCATTTTTATAGGTGTTTGGAGGGACATGGGGGGGAGCTTAATCAAGTCTCTGCTTTCCAGCCTCCATCTTGGCTCCACCCCCCAGTCACTCAATAATAGTTCTAAAATTATTCATCATGCTTGACTCAGTAATCAAAAAAAATTGGGATTAATCTACAACACTTTTAACAATGAAAAATAAAAGAAGGAAGCTATTCAAAGATTTCAATAGCAGATGTTTTGTAACTAAAAATAAACTGGAAAAGATGGTGGAATAAAGGTAGGTGCTTGCCTGAGCTCTCCCCCAAACTCCTCCAAATTCTTATAAAAATGACTCTAAATAAATTCTAGAGCAGCAGAACCCATAAAAAGATAGAATGAAACAAATTTCCAGCCCAAGGCAAACTGAAAGGTCAACAGGAAAATTCTGTTGCACCCACCTGAGAGAGGAGTGCAGTCCAGAGCAGATCCTGCCACCACAGACCTGGCCACAGCAAAACCAGAGCAGGCCTCATGGGACTGAATCATGGTCAGCTGTGGTTAATTCCAGACTTTCGAACCCACAAATGCGAAAGAAAACTTAGAAGGTCAGTAGGAAAGATCTGTCAGACCTGTGTGAGAGAGGAGTGAAGTTCATCCTGGATACCAGCAGAGCCACAGCCCTAGAAAACCAGGAGCAGGTTGTCTTGGCCTGGAAAATTGCTTCACTCCATCTTTTTGTGGGTTCTGCATTAGAATTCATTTAGAATCATTATTTAAAGAAATCTGGAGGGGCTTGGGGGAAAGCTCATGCAAGTCACTGCCTTTACTCCAACATCTTAGTTCTGTCCCTTGTCTCTATTACTCTGAAGAATGTTATTATTACTAAAATAGTTTGAACAAACATATAAAGATATAAAGCTTCAGAATGAATTGAGTATGATGGGATGATTCTAAAATATAAAACTGGGTCTGCAGAGTTAAATGGAACAATTTATTTCATAAAAGGAAGGAATGAATTAGAGAGCTCTTTTAATGGAGGTCAAGAGGGGGTGAAGGACTAGTAGATGCTACAAATTTATTTTCATAAGAACAGATTAAAGAGGGAATAACACATATATTTAGAAACAGGAGGGCAAGGGGATAGGGTGAGAAAGGGACTCTTAAAAATATACAGAAAAGGGAGCCAAGATGGTGGCTGGAAAGCAGGAACTAGTGTGAGCTCCCTGCCGAGTTCCTCCAAAAACCTATAAAACGTGGCTCTGAACCAATTCTAGAACTGCAGAACCCACAAAACAGCAAAGGAAAGCAGGGCTCCAGCCCAGGACAGCCTGGATGGTCTCTGGGTGAGGTCTGTCCCACACAGAGCTGGGAACTAGGAGCTGGGAGCTGGGAGCTGAGAGCAGAGCAGAGCCCAGCGTGAGCAGCTCAGACCAACCAGACCAGGAGCCGGGCGGAGTGGGCCCTAGCTCCCTGAATCAGTGAGCTGCAGCAGTTACCACACTTCTCAACCCACAAACACCAAAGACAGCGAAGAAGGTTAGTGGGAAAAGCTGCAGGAGTGGAAGGAGTTCGCAGTTTGGCCAACGCCCCTGGGGCAGCAGAGCTGGGGCAGCTACAGCTGCTATTGCTTCCGGCCCCAGGCCCACCTGGTGGGAGGAATCAAGTGGCGGGTCAGAGCAGGAGTTCACAGCCTGCTGAAGATCTAAGCCCAGTCTGGGATGGGGGTTCTTGGGGAAGGAGGAGGGCTGGTGTGGCAGAGCTGGTGCATCCCCACCAAACTTGGAACACAGAAGTCTTTAGTCTAAAAGCAGTCATACCCTGCTGAAAAACTCAAGGGTCAAGTTAGCTGGTTGGAAATATGGCCAGGCAGCGAAAACACACCCAAATTCAGTCTCAGACTTTGGATTCTTTCTTTGGGGACAAAGAAGACCAAAACATACAGCCAGAAGAAGTTAACAAAGTACAAGAGCCTACACCAAAAGCCTCCAAGAAAAACATGAACTGGTCCCAGGCCATGGAAGTACTCAAAAAGGATTTGGAAAAGCAAGTTAGAAAAATAGAGGAAAAACTGGGAAGAGAAATGAGAATGATGCAAGAAAACCATGAAAAACAAGTCAATGACTTGCTAAGGGAGAGCCAAAAAATACGGAAAAAAATACTGAAGAAAAAGGTACCTTAAAAATAAACTAACACAAATGGCAAAAGAGCTCCAAAAAGCCAATGAGAATTCCTTGAAAGGCAGAAATAGCCAAATGGAAAAGGAGGTCCAAAAGACCATTGAAGAAAATACTACATTAAAAATTAGATTGGAGCAAGTGGAAGCTAGTGCCTTGATTAGAAATCAAGATATTTTAAAACAGAAGCAAAGGAATGAAAAAGTGGAAGACAATGTGAAATATCTCATTGGAAAAACCACTGACCTGGAAAATAGATCCAGGAGAGATAATTTAAAAATTATTGGAGTATCTGAAATCCATGATCAAGAAAAGAACCTATATATCATCTTGAAAGAAATTATCAAGGAGAACTGCCCTGATATTCTAGAGCCACAGGGTAAAATTGAAATTGAAAGAATCCACATTTCACCTCCTCAAAAAGATCCCCAAAGGAAAACTCCTAGGAATATTGTTGCCAAAATCCAGAGCTCCCAGATCAAGGAGCAAATACTGCAAGCACCAAGAAAGAAACAATTTGAGTACTGTGGAAACATAATCAGAATAACCCAAGATCTAGCAGCTTCTACATTAAGGGATTAAAGGCCTTGGAATATGATATTCTGGAAGTCAATGGAGGTAGGATTAAAACCAAGAATCACCTACCCAGCAAAACTGAGTATCGTGCTGCAAGGCAAAATATGGATTTTCTATAAAATAGAGGACTTTCAAGCTTTCTCAGTGAAAAGAGCAGAGCTGAATAGAAAATTCCACTTTCAAACACAAGAATCAAGAGAAGCATGAAAAGGTAAACAAGAAAGAGAAATCACACAGGACTTACTAAAGTTAAAATGTTTTGTTTACATTCCTACATGTAAAGATGATGTGTATGATTTATGGGACCTTAGTATTAGGGTAGTTGACAGGAATACACACACACACACACACACACACACACACACATATATATATATATGTGTGTGTGTGTGTATGTATATATATATGTATGTGTGTGTGTATATATATATATACACACACATATATAGACAGGACACAGGGTGAGTTGAGTATGAAGTGATGATATCGAAAAAAATAAAATCAAATTAAGGGATGAGAGAGGAATATATTGAGAGAGGGTGAAAGGGAGAGATACAATGGAGTAAATTATCTCACATAAAAGTTGTAAGAAAAAGCAGTTTTGTAGAAAGGGAAGAGGGGGCAGGTGTGTGCGAATGAGTGAACCTTGCTCTCATCGGAGTTGACCTGAGGAGGGAATAACATACACACTCAGTTGGGTATTTTACCCCACAGGAAAGAAGGAGGAAGGAGATAAAAAAGAGGACATGATAGAAGGGACAGCAATCAAAAGGTAATCAAAAACAAACACTTTTGAAATGGGACAGGGTCAAGGGAGAAAATTTAATGAAGGGGGATAGGGTAGGAAGGAGCAAAATATAGTTAGTCTTTCACAACATAATTGTTGTGGAAGTGTTTTACATAATGATGCACATGTGGCCTATGTTGAATTGCTTGCCTTCTTAGGGAGGGTGGTTGGGGTGGGAAGAGGGGAGAGAATTTGCAACTCAAAGCTTTAAAAATAGATTTTCAAAAACAAAAACAAAAATTTTTGCATGCAACTAGGAAATAAGATATACAGGCAATGGGGTATAGAAATTTATCTTGCCCTACGAGAAAATAAGGGAAAAGGGGATGGGAGGGGGTGGGGTGACAGAAGGGAGGGCTGACTGTTGAACGGAGCAACCAGAATATATGCCATCTTGGAGGGGGCAGGAGGGTAGAAATTGGGAGAAAATTTGTGATTCAGACTCTTGTGGAAATCAATACTGAAAACTAAATATATTAAATAAATTAGAAAAGAAAGGCAATCATCAAAATCCTCTGGTACTGGCTAAGAAAAAGCTTAGTACATCAATGGAATAGATAAATTAAATACTAGTCAATTACCATAGTAATCTAGAGTTGATAAACCCAAAGATCCAACATTTTAGGTAAGTATTCCCCATTTGCCAACAATTGCTTGGAAATCTGGAAAGCAGTCTGGGAAAAACGAACCGGTATAAACTAACATTTCATACTATTTACCAAGATATGGTCAAAATTGATCAATAACTTAGACATTTAGGGTAACATAATTAGCAAATTAGGGAACCATGAAAAATGTATCTATCAGATCTACATATAAGGAAAGAGTTTGTGATTAAACAAGAGATAGAGAAGATTGTGGGTAGTAAAGTAGATAATTTTGGTTATGTGATATTAAAAAGCTTTTGAACAAACAAATCTGATTCAGCCAAAATTAGAAGAAAACCAGGAAACTGGGAAAAATGTGTAGCAAATTTTTCTGCTAAAAAGACCTCCTTTCTCAAATGTATAGAGAACTCACCCTAATTTGTAAAAATAAGAACCATTTCCCCACTGAAAAATGGTCAAAGTATGTAGACTGGCATTTTTCAAAAGAAGTAATCAAAACTATTTGTAGTCACATAAAAATGTTCTAAATCATTACTGATTAGAGAAATGCAAATTAGAACAACTGAGATACTACTTTACACTCATTAGATTGGCTACTATGAAAGAAAAAGAAAATTACAAATGTTGGAGGGGATGTGGGAAAGTTAAAACACTAATGCATTGTAGAAGAACATATATATTTACTCAACCATTCTGAAGAGCAATTTGGAATTTTGCCCAAAGGGCTATAAAACCATGGTTGTCCTTTGATCAAACATACCACTACTAAATCTGTATCCTAAAGAGATTTTTAAAAAAAATGGAAAAGGAGCTATATGTGCAAAAAAATTTATAGAAGCTCTTTTAGTTGTGACAATGCATTGAAAACTGAGTGGATGTCCATTAATTAGGGAGTTGTTGAACAAGTTGCTCTATATGAATGTGATGGGATGCTATTGTACAATAAGAAATTATGACTAAGAGTTCCATCCAATTAAGTGGGGAGTATTCTTCACCTTTTTTGACATCATGAATTTATCACTTGAGGAAATAGGTCATCCAACAGCAATCTTTCACTCATAACACATGATCAGCCCTTGAATTTCTTTAAAATCATTCTTTTAATGGCAAGTTTTAATTAGTTTTTCCTCATAGCACTTTGTTCGATGATGTAGCCCATTCAACATTACCATGCCTTTTTTTCATTTCTCTATTGCTCTCTGAGTGAAATTCAGTTTGAATTCTTGAAAGATTATGGTGCTCCATGACATGCTATAATGGCACAGTTACAATATTTGTGTTAAAACAGACCTTCATTTCAGTGAATATTTAAAGGTCATTAAAGAAGTTCTAGTATCCAAAAGCACATATACCCCCTTTTCAGCCTATTTAATCCTGGACCTAACATACATTCACAGTGTTACCCAAGGCATATTTCTCTATTGATGGATACAGTCTTAAATTGTTAATATAATTGTCCTTCTAAATATGTGTGATAGGCATTCTTTACATGTTTGATTTTTCCTATGTGGATTTTTAGGCTGATTTCTGAGTGATCAAGTTCTGGAGCCCCTATAGCATTATAGGTTTTTGGGCCATAATCACAATGTCATTGTTTATCAGAAGTATCTGAATAATCTCACGTCTTCACCTTTTAACTAGTTTCAGCTCTAGATAGCAACCACAACAGTGGGAAACACCATTGATGAACAAGTCCTTATTATTAGACTACTATTCATGATCATATAGTAGTCAAATAATCATTTCTACTATTATGTCATTCAAGGAAAATTTTAAAAATTTGATGAAAACATTGGAGATATTATCTTGTAAGAGAACATCTAAATTAATGTTTTATTTTACCAACTCCAAAAAAAATTACTACCGAATAACAAGAATAGAGGTATCTTGAATTTTCTACAATAGTATATCCAAAGGAGTGTGTTGGGGCACCCTGACATATTGAGTTTTGTAAAGACAACCATGAAATTTTGATTGTAAATTATTTCAGAATACACACACACACACACACACACACGTGTATATGTAAAACTTGATTATTACATATATTCAGTAGACTAAAAATGTCAGTCTTTGAATTCACAAAGACCTCAATTAAAATATTTGTTCTTATTAAATGAAAATTGTGAATGTGTGAGTTTTCTTTCACTTCTTACATCACCATAATTAAGTTTGAAAGTTTTTATTTGATTTTTTAAAGAAATCCATACTAGCCATCTTCTTGCCATCAGCCCTGCTGCTAAATGCTTCAAGTCAAAAATTCTCCAGAGACCTTATCCTGAGGAACTTCAACCCCTTATCTTTGGAAATCTCACTTGGAACCAAGCTATTATGATTAGAGAAAGAATAAGCATAAAATTATAGGCTTCTATATCAAGCTAAACTCAGATTAGTTCACATTGCATGTGGTTATTCATCCCAGCCATTTTAATGCCATGTATTCTGCCACTGCATGCTATTTTTCTCCCCCACCCCCATCTCCTGCATCTTGCTCTCAGAGTTTTAATGAAATGTATTCCACCATTATTTCTAAAAGAAAAGGTGTATAAATTATTCCATTTGCCATCCTTATTTTCTTATCTGTCTTTAAGAGAATAAAATCCTTATGTATCCAGGGCATTATTGATGAGGAATTAATATAAAATATCAGGTTTTCTATATTCAACTCATCAATATGCATTTATGAAGCCTTTACTTACAGTGCAAGGCACTGATGGTAAATTATTTAACTTGAAAAGACTACAAGCCAAAACTAAAGTGGAGGGAGAGCTGGTGCATGATTTTTGTCCACAGATCATTGTACCCTCAAAGCAACCTCTGAAGCTGAGATATAACAAATTATGGATTAATTCTCTACTGCATGTGCTAATTTCGATCTAACAATTAACATCAAGAAAACACTGCTAGCACCACACCATCTATACGTGGAACCATCAGCTATAACAAATGGAAAAGTTCTGAATACTTTGGATAAGTCGATTTATCTTGGCAGTATACTTTCTAGGGATGTACACATTTATAACGAGGCTGACACATTGATGAGAAAGAAGTCTGTAGAGTCAGAAACAGTCTGGAGAGAAATTAAAGAGTGAAAATGTTTAGCTTATGATATTCCACAAGACTATATATTTATGATCACACAAATGAACAAATAAATGAGACACAATTATTAATCACTTTCTATGTGCCAGGCAAGGTGTTAAGCACTGTTGAGAAACATATAAAAGGTGAGATATTATGTGATGTCAAGAGGCTATATCCTAGTGGGAGGTGGGGGAAGGAACAAATATATAAGGGAGTGATGGACAGAGAGGTGTGTTTTGGTCTGAGACATAAAAAGATATTATTCACGTTTTCCCTGCTACTTTATGTTTCCTTTAGTACCTGGCACCATGCTTGAAGCAATTGTTGACCTCACCCACCTATCCCCCCAAATCTTGCTATTATCACAAAATCCAGTACAGGGAAAAAAAAAACTTGAGAGAATATCTTGTGATACAAACCTCCACATCAAGAAACACATGTCTATACTTCTATGAGTCAGTTAATCCATTAAATATTTTTTCCCTTACCCCATGGGCAGCACAGCATTCTTTGGGTTGTCCAGAGACCAGAGAAAGACTATACAAACCCACAATGTAAATTATGGATAGTTATTAACTATGTATAACATATTTTTGTACAAATCAGTGAAGAAATTTATATATTTGAATGCTTTTAAAATGTGATTTTTAAAAAATTCTGTGATTCTAAATCAGAGGTGGGGAACCTGCAGCCTTGAGGCCACATGTGGCCCTCTAGGTCCTCAAGTGCAGACCTTCAGCTGAATCCAAACATTGCCACATGTTCCCACTCCTGTTCTAAACTAAGAATTCTATTTTAAGATATTTACATAAAAAACTACCTAGAATCCATTAAGAGTTTTCAGTCCTCTTGAATAACTTAAGAGATTCTCTGTCTTGTTCAGCAACTTACTGAACTCTAAAAATTATCCAGTTTTGCAAGTGAAAACTTATGCATCTCTGGGTTCCCATGTCACCTCCCAAGCTAACCTAAGGAAGGTCTCCATCTTAGCCAGTGCCTTACAATGAAGTATTCCAGTAAATAACAAGCAAATTACGGAGGAGAAATATTAGGCAGAATTGCTTGAACTCTATGATTTTGGAAGTACCCACGATGCATGAGTTCATGGGTATAAGCATAGAAAAAACTTTGGATTCAATCTCCAAAGGGATTTTTTGAAATTTTTTTTGAAAACATGATGAGCAACACTAATGAACTGCAACCAGCTCCATGAAAAGAATTTGGCTGATACATTTCACATAAGCCTTATCCTTTTTTTTTATTTAAAAAAAATAACCACCCACCAGAGACCTTTACATGCTTGGAACTATTCTGTGCAGTTGTAGCTCTATCATTTTCCTTCTCTGACTGAAAGGCACTGTAGATGAGATGATAAAATCTTTATGGGTTCAGTGACTTTCTGTGCTAAATAAACAAGCTGACTTGCATCAGTGTGTAAGGCAACTGCATTGGGATAAAGGATTTTTCTTTAGATTGCACACTTAAAGGAGGGGGGAAATAGATGGGGTGAAAGGTGATGTTATTTCCAATTGTCCTTACTCTATATCTAGCAAAAAGCAGAATCATTCCAGCTCTTCTAACATTTTTTCTGCAACTAAAAAGACTACTATATTGTGAATCCAGAAAAAAATGATGTCTATGTAAAAGTACTTTCCCTCTTCTTTCTCAATTTCCATATTTAAACGAAAAACAAAAGATACTACCTCACTGACTGAAATGCTTATGTTATCAGAGTATTTGCATAGTAGTTAAAATTGGCATTATCTCAAAGCATTCTTGAATTGATTCTGAATTCCTGTGTCACTGTGGCATCACATGAAGTTAACTACAATATTTCAGTTCCCATAAGGCTTTAATTTTCATTACTTCCAAGATAAATTACTAGATCATCACTTAAAAGAATTAAATTGTATTGTTGTTTTAGGGTTTTATATCACAGTAATTTTCAGATATCCATCTCTCATTTACCACTCACAGTCCTTTGAAAAAAGCTCATTGAAAATCATCGTTTAATATGGAAGACTGAAGACAACTCAAAGATAGTCTTCCATTTGCTTAGTTGGAAGTTGGTAGGGCATAATACTTGTTACAAATGTCATCTGAGTTCAGAATGAATTTTAATCATATCAAAAAGACAAAAAACCTTCTGTTTTCCACAACACTCACATAAATTGTTATGTTTTTAAAACATAAATATAAAATGAAAAGTTTCATTCATTTATTTTCTGAGCTAAAAGAAAATGCTAAAAATGTGGAAGAAAATATGAAGGTTTTACATTTCCAATACTCCCTGAGTGGATCACTCTTACAAGGACTTATATTTAGGTGCCAGAAGAGAAAATTCGCTGTGTTATAAGTTGTGTAAACAAAATACATTTTTAACTTACTGTAATCTTTTTTGAAAATACTTCAGTGACAGCTTCTTAACAATATCTATGATTTTTAATTTTTAGACTTTTGTTATTCTCACATTATATTTGTTCTATGTGGAGTTAATCCACTCTAATGGTTTTAGTTACTAATGGAAGATTAGTAGTTAAATACACAAAGGAGAAATTCCAAATAAACATTTCATTTACTGACCTTTCACTTTGTTTATTTGCCTAAAATAAATGTCAAACTAGATATCCCAATGTAACTTGAAACTCATAGAAACATGTTGAAATCTGAGATCCTGTAGAAATATAACTTTCAACAGTTTCTTTTCTACCAATGGCGACACAAACTTTCCAATTAATTACCATCTCAGAATATCATGAAGTCAAGAATTCCTGTTGATGTTCCCCTCTAAATAGTCTTTCAAATACTGAATATTCTACATCATGATATAGCTATCATCTTGATTATCTTTTATCATTTAAGATTTTAAATACTTAAGGAATACCTCTAAAATTAGGTAATTTATCTTAAACATAAAGTAATATTTGTTTGAGACTACAGTAGTCTATTTCTATTCATATCAAATTTAAACTTGTCAGCATTTCACTTACAATAAAAAGATATAAAGCTCAGACATTTGAGACACAGATCACATAGAAAAACTTTATTGTTATTATAAATGATGTAGAACATTCATCTGTCAGGCATGTGGACTGTGGGCACTAACAATTTCATATCCCTTTATTTCTATGTTTGCAAACAGAACATTCAGACTGGTCTTAAAAGCAATACTAGGATTACTAATCAGTTGTTGGCAGTGGTTTATTCATTCATTCATTTAATCTTGCAATTATTCATTTACTTGTTTATTTCTCTATTTATCTAAATGATTTTTTTGTTCCTATAATCTTATTTTTGAAAATGATTACACATTTAAGTAATTAGTTTCAGTGGCATGTAAGCATGGAAAACAGCTTCTAATATTTTGTTTCTTCTTTTGTAATGATTACTCATTTTCAAGTTTTAAAATTGACACTTTTATTTTCCTCTTTATCTTAAATATCAAATTTGCCAACAATTTATTTCATTTTTCAAAGAAAAAGCTATTGATTTTTTTATATTTCAATATGTTTTTCTTATTAATTTTTATTATACATTATTCATCTGGTTGCAATACTCTCAGACCTTTCTGACTTGTTCACTACATTCTAGGAAGCTCATTGTTGAGAAAAAAAACCTTGTTTTCCTACAAGATCCCATAAGCTTGCTACTCCAGGATCAGTCTCTGCTCTTCTGTTAGAAGGGTTGAGACATGAACTCTAAAGCTGCCATTTAAGGATGGAGCTCAGCTCAGAACATTTCCTCATTTCTCACCTTGCTGTACTACTCCGAGACATCTCTAGCTTCTCTATCATGCACACAAGTCCGGTACACCCCCATCTCAACTTTTTCAGCTTCTTTTCATGTCTTTCTTTCCCTATTAAATTGTAAACTCATTGAGGGAAAGCACAATCTTTCTTTTATGTATTTGTATCCTGAGTCCTTAGCTTAGCATAGTGTTTGGCACATAAGTAAATGTCTATTTACCTTTTTTGACTATTGTTTGACTTTAATAACATCTTTGATTTTCAAAATGTTTTTGAAATTTTTAAAATGCTGCTTCTTTAATTTTTTAGTTGCTTACTCAGTTCACAGATCTTTTCTCTCCTTTGTTGATGAAAACATTTGCAGCTATACATTTCCCCCAATGGTATATTTTGGATACATCCCAAAATTTTTAGTATGTGATCTCTTCGTTCATGTCATTCTTTTTTTTAGTTAAGATTTTTTTATTTTTAGTTTACAACCCTGAGTTCTGCATGAACTTGAATTCCAGATTTTCTTCCCCCCATCCCCAAAATGGCATGGAATCTGATATATTTTCTACATATAACTTCAAATTGAACTTATTTACACAATAGCCAAGTTGTATATAAGAATTATTACCAATGGAATGAATCATGAGAAAGAAGAAACAAAATGAAAAAAAAAAACCCAAAAAAAAACAAAAAGATAGAAAAGAAAAAAAATAAAAAAAAAAAAAAGGGCTAACAATTTGCCTCAATCTGCATTCAGTCTCCATAGTTCTTTCTCTGGATGCAGATATCTGTCTCCCTCATGAGTCCATTGGAATTGTCTTTGAACCTTGTATTGCTGAGAAGAGTGAAGTCTATCAGGGTTAGTCATCACAGAATCCATACATCTGTGGTTGTGTATAATGTTCTCCTAGTTCTGCTCTGCTCACTCAGCATTATATCATGTAGGTTTTTCCAGGTTATTATGAAGTCCGTATCTTCCCCATTTCTTACAGCACGATAGTATTCCATTTCATTCATATACCACAACTTGTTCAGCCATTGCCCAATTGATGGGCATCCCCTTGATTTCCAATTCTTTCCTACTACAAAAATAGCCGCTATGAATATTTTTGTACATATGGGTCCCTTTCTCACTTGTGTGATCTCTTTGGGATACAACCCTAAAAGTGGTATAGCTGGTTGAAAGGGTATGAATATTTTTGTAGCCCTTTGGTCATAGCTGCAAATTGGCCTACAGAATGGCTGGATCATTTCACAACTCCACCAGCAATGTAAGTGTTCCAATTTTCCCACATCCTCTCTAGCATTTATGATTTTCATGTTTTGTCATTTTAGCCAATCTGACAGGGGAGATGTGGTATCTAAGAGTTGTTTCGATTTGCATTTCTCTAATCAGTAGTGATTTAGAACATTTTTTTTTCATATGCCTATAGATATCTTTAATTTCTTCCTCTGAAAATTGCCTGTACATATCCTTTGACCATTTCTCAACTGGAGAATGACTTGTATTCCTATAAATCTGGCTCAGTTCCCTGTATATTTTAGAGATGATGCCTTTAACAGAGACACTGGTTGTAAAGATTTTCTCACAATTTTCTAATCTTTGTTGCACTGGCTTTTTTTAATATAAAACCTTTTCAATTTAACATAATCAAAATTGTCCATTTTGCATTTTGTAATGCTCTCTATCTCTTGTTGTGTCATGAATTTTTTTCTTTTCTATAAATCTGATAGTAAACTATTCCTTGCTCTCCCAAATTGCTTATAGTATCAGCTTTTATTCCTAAATCATGAACCCATGAACCCATTTTGACTTTATTTTGGTATATGGTATAAGATATTGGTCTATGCCCAGTTTCTGCCATACCATTTTCCAATTTTCCTAGTTGTTTTTGTGAAATAGTGAATTCCTAGCCCAGAAACTGGATTCTCTGGGTTTATCAAAGATTAGATTGCTATAGTCGTTGACTTCTCCATCTTGTGTACCTAACATTGATCCATGCATCTGTTTCTTAGCCAATACCAGGTAGTTTTGGTGACTGCTTCTTTATAGTACAGTATAATATCTGGTATGGCTAGCCCACATTCCCGAGCATTTCCTTTCATAAATTCCCTAGATATTCTAGACCTTTTGTTTTTCCAGATGAATTTTGTTATTATTTTACTCAGCTCTGTAAAAGAATTTTTTGGAAGTTCGATGGGTATGGTGCTGAATGATTAAATTAATTTAGGTAAAATTGTCATTTTTATTATATTAGCTCAGCCTAACCATGAGCATCTGATATTTTTCCATTTATTTAGATCTGATTATTTCTGTGAAAAATGTTTCATAATTGCATTCATATAGACCCTGAGTTTGTCTTGGCAGACAGATGCCCAAATATTTTATAGTGTCTACAGTAACTTTAAATAGAATTTCTCTTACCATCTCTTACTGTTGGCTTTGTTAGTAATGTATAGGAATGCTGAGGATTTATGTGGGTTTATTTTATATCCTGCAACTTTGCTAAAGTTGTTTATTATTTCAAGTAGTTTTTTACTTGATTTTCTAGGATTCTCTATGTAAATCATCATATAATCTGCAAAAGTGAAAATTTAGTTTCTTCTTTGCCTATTCTAATTCCTTCAATTTCTTTTTCTTATCATTACAGCTAAAATTTCTAGTATCAAATTGATTAGTAGGGGTGATAATGTACATCTTTGTTTTGGGAATGCATCTAGCTTATCCCTATTACAAATAATGCATGTTGATGGTTTTAGGTAGGTGCTATTTACAATTTTAAGGAAGGCTCCATTTATTCCTATGCTTTCTAGTGTTTTTAATAGGAATGGGTGTTCTATTTTGTCAAAGGCTTTTTCTGCATCTGTTGAGATGATCATATGATTTCTGCTAGTTTTGTTGTTGACATGATCAATTATGCTGATAATATTGAACCAGCCTTGCATTTCTGGAATAAATCCTACTTGTTCATATTGTATTATTCTCCTGATAAGCTGCTGAAATCTTTTTGCTAATATTTTATTTAAATTTTTTGCTTCAATATTCATTAGGGAAATTGTTCCATAATTTTCTTCTATGTATTGACTCTTCCTTTGTTAGGTATTAGTACCATATTTGTATCATAAAAATAATTTGGTAGGACTTTGTCACCTATTCTTTCAAATAGTCTATAAAGTATAGGAATTAGCTGTTCTTTGAATATTTGATAAAATTCACATGTAAAACCATCTGACCCTGGAGATTTGGGAGTTCATTGATGACTTGCTCAATTTCTTTTTCTGAGATGGGGTTATTAAGGTATTTTACTTCCTCTCCTGTCAACCTGGGCAATTCATATTTTATAGATATTCATCCATATCCCTGAGGTTGTCAAATTTATGGGCATACAATTGGGCAAAATAATTCCTAGTTATTGTTTTAATTTCCTCTTCATTGGAGGTGAATTCACCCTTTTCATTTTTGATACTGATGATTTGATTTTCTTTCTTTTTTTAAATCAAATTGACCAAAGTTTTATCAATTTTATTGGTTTCTTCATAAGACCAGATCTTGGTTTTATTTATTAATTTAATATTTTTCTTGATTTCATTTTTATTAATCTCTCCTTTGATTTTCAGTATTTCTAATTTGGTATTTAATTGGGGATTTTCAATTTGTTCTTTTTCTAATTTTTTCAGTTTCATGCCTAATTCATTATTCTCCTGTTTCTCTATTTCATTCATGTAAGCATTTAGAGATATAAAATTCCCCTAAGAACTGGTTTTGCTGCATCCCATAAGTTTTGGTATGTTGTCTCATTATTGTCATTCTCTTGAATGAAGTTATTAATTGCTTCTATGATTCATTCTTTGGCCCACTCATTTTTCAGAATTAGATTATTTAGTTTCCAATTAATTTTTAGCTTATTTTTCCATGGTTCTTTATTACAAATAATTTTTATTGCATCGTGATCTGAAAAGGATGCTTTGACTACTTTTGCCTTTCTGCACTGGATTGTGAGGTTTTATGCCCTAGTACATGGTCAATTTTTGAGCATGTGCCATGTACCACTGAGGGAAAGTATATTCTTTTTTATCCCCAGTTAGTTTTCTCCAGAGGTCTATCATATCTCCTTTATATACAATTTTATTCACCTCCTTAAGTTCTTTCTGGTTTATTTTGGGGTTAGATTTATCAAGTTCAGAGAGGGGGAGGTTGAGGTCTCCCATCATTATGGTTTTGCTGTCTATTTCTTCTTGTAACTCCCTTAACTTCTCCTCTAAGAATTTGCCTACTATATCACTTGGTACATATATGTTAAATAATGATATTGCCTTTATGGTGCCTTTTAGCAGGATGTAATGTCCTTCCTTATCTCTTTTAATTAGATCTATCTTTGCTTTTGCTTTGTCTGAGATTAGGATTGCTACCCCTGCCTTTTTTACTTTAGCTGAAGCACAATATATTCTACTCCAGCCTTTTACCTTTACCCTGTGTGTATCCCCGTTTCAAATGTGTGTCTTGTAAACAGCATATTGTAGGATTATGGTTTTAAATCCATTCTGCTATCCACTTCCATTTTATCAGAGAGTTCATCCCATTCACATTCACAGTTATGATTACTATCTTTGTCTTTTTCTCCATCCTATTTTCCACCTGTTTATGCTTTTGTTTCTCCCTTTCACCTGCCACTCCTCAGCAGAATTTTGCTTTTGACGGCTGTCTTCATCAGTTTACCCTCCCTCAGAATTCCCCTCCCTTATCTTACCATTTTCCCCTTTCTACTTCTTCCCTCCCTTCTTTTTTATTATTTATTATTTTATATTTTTAGTTTTCAGCATTAATTTTCACAAGAGTTTGAATTACAAATTTTCTCCCTATTTCTATCCTGCCCTCCACCCCAATATATTCTGATTCCTCATTCCCCAGTCAACCCTCCCTTCTGTCACCCCACTCACCTCCACCCTCTTTTCCCTTACTTTCTTGTAGGGCAAGATAGAATTTTATGCTCCATTGCCTGTATATCTTACTTCTTAATTGCATGCAAAAACTTTTTTTTGAATGTCTACTTTTAAAATTTTGAGTTCAAAATTCTCTCCCCTCTTCCCTCCTCACCCACCCTCCCTAAGAAGGCAAGCAATTCATCATAGGCCACATGTGTATCATTATGCAAAACCCTTCCACAATATACATGTTGTGAAAGACTATATTTGGCTCCTTATTCTATCCCCCTTTATCCAATTTCCTTCCTTGACCCTGTCCCTTTAGGAAAGTGTTTGCTTTTGATTACCTTCTCCCCCTATCTGCCCTCCCTTTTATGTTACACCCTTTTTTATCTCTTTCCTTCTTCTTTCCTGTGGGGTAAGATACCCAACTGAGTGTGTATGTTATTCCCTCCTCAGTTCAAACCTAATGAGAGCGAGATTCACTCTTTCCCCCTCTTCCCTCCCACAGAATTGCTTTTTCTTGCCACTTTTATGTGAGATAATTTGCTCCATTCTATCTCTCCCTTTCTACCTCTCTCATCCCTTAATTTGATTTTATTTTGTTAGACATCATCCCTTCATATTCAGCTCACCCTGTGCCCTCTCTCTCTCTCTCTCTCTCTCTCTCTCTCTCTCTCTCTATATATATATATATATATATATATGTATATTCCCTTCAGCTACCCTAATACTGAGGTCTCATGAATTATACACATCATCTTTCCATGTAGGAATGTAAACAAAACAGTTCAACTTGAGTAAGTCCCTTATGATTTCTCTTTCTTGATTACCATTTCATCCTTCTCTTGATTCTTGTGTTTGAAAGGTAGATTTCATACTCATCTCTGGTCTTTTCACTGAGAAAGCTTAAAAGTCTTCTATTTTATTGAAAATCCATATTTTGCCTTGGAGCATGATACTCACTTTTGCTGGGTAGGTGATTCTTGATTTTAATCCTAGCTCCATTGACCTCTGGATTATCATATTCCAAGCCTTTTGATCCCTTAATGTAGAAGATGCTAGATCTTGTGTTATTCTGACTGTGTTTCCACAATATTCAACTTGTTTCTTCCTGGCTGCTTGCAGTATTTTCTCCTTGATCTGGGAACTCTGTAATTTGGCAACAATATTCCTAGGAGTTTTCTTTATGGGATCTTTTCCAGGAGGTGATCAGTTGATTATTTCAATTTCTATTTTACCCTGTGGCTCTAGAATATCAGGGCAGTTCTCCTTGATAATTTCTTGAAAGATGATATCTAGGTTCTTTTTTTTGATCATGGCTTTCAGGTAGTCCAATATTTTTTAAATTATCTCTCCTGGATCTATTTTCCAGATCAGTGGTTTTTCCAATGAGATATTTCACATTGTCTTCCACTTTTTCATTCCTTTGGTTCTGTTTTATAATATCTTGATTTCTCATAAAATCAGTAGCTTCCACATATTCCAATTTAATTTTTAATGTAGTATTTTCTTCTGTGGTCTTTTGGACTTCCTTTTCCATTTTGTTAATTCTGCCTTTCAAGGCATTCTTCCCTTCATTGGCTTTTCGGAGCTCTTTTGCCATTTGAGTTAGGTTATTTTTTAAGGTGTTGTTTTCTTTAGTATTTTTTGGGTCTCATTTAGCAAGTCATTGACTAGTTTTTCATGGTTTTCTTGCATCACTCTCATTTGTCTTCCCAATTTTTCCTCTACTTGTCTAACTTGCTTTTCCAAATCCTTTTTGAGTTTTCCATGGCCTGAGACCAATTCATGTTTTCTTGGAGGCTTTTGATGTAGGCTCTTTGACTTTGTTGACTTCTTCTGGCTGTATGTTTTGGTCTTCTTTGTCACCAAAGAAAGCTTCCAAAATCTGGGTCTGAAGCTGAGTCTGTTTTCACTGCCTGGCCATGTTCTCAGCCAACTACTTGACCCTTGAGTTTGTCGTCAGGGGATGACTGCTTGTAGAGTAGTGAGTACTTTGTCCCAAGCCTGAGGGGTTGTGCTGTTGTTTCCAGAGCTATTTCTATACAGCAAATTCTGCCACACCAGCACTCCTACTCCCCCAAGAACTGCCAACCCAGACTGCTACTCAGTTCTTAAGGAGTCTGTGCACTCCTCTTCTGATCCACCACATAATTATTCCCACCAGATTGACCTGGGGCTGGAAGCAACTGTAGTTGTAGTTCTGTAGCTGCAGCACCTCCACTGTCCGGGGTGGTGACTGAACTGCGAACTCCTTTCACTCTGTCCCTGCTGCTTTTCCCGCTAACCTTTTCTGTTGTCTTTGGAGTTTATGGGTTGAAAAGTCTGGTAACTGCTATAGTTCACTGATTCAGTTCTCTAGGGCCTTTTCCTCCTGGTTCCCAGTCTGGTTGATCCTTGTGCAGCCCATGCTGGGCTCTGCTCTTCTCCTAGCTCCGTGGGATAGATCTTACCCAGTGACCACCCAGGCTGTCCTGTGCTTGAGCCCTGCTTCCCTCTGCTATTCCGTGGGTTCTGCAGATCTAGAATTTGTTCAGAGCCATTTTTATAGGTTTTTGGAGGGACCTGGGTGGGCAGAGCTCACGCAAGTCCCTACTTTCAAGCTGCCATCTTAGATCCACCCCTTCTCTTCCCTCCCTTCTGACCATCTCCCTCCCTTTTTCCCCTTTCCCCTCCTACTATCTGTAGGAAAAGTTAGATTTCTGTACTTATCTGGGTATGTTATTCTCTTCTTGAACCAAATCTGATGAGAGTAAAACTTGAATATAGCTCTTCTCCCTCCCTTCTTTCCCTCTACTACAATATGTTTTTGTGCCTCTTCATGTGATGTAATTTACCCTTTTCTACTACCTCCTTACCTCTGCTCTCAGAACCATCCTGTTACATCTCTTAATTATATTTTTATTATTATATTGGTTATTTCATGCTGACACACACAGTCTATGAATATCCCTTTCAATTGTCATAATAAGTACACAATTCTCAAGATTAGCCTATGTATAAAACACATATATATGCGTGTGTACATATATATGTATATATACATATATACACATATACATATAAATATATATATATATATATATATATATATATATATATATATATAACAAAATAATCCTGTATTAGGATGAAATTAATTAACCTTATTGATTAGCTAGGGTTTTTCCCCCCATTTACCTTTTTATGTCTCTCTTGAGTTTTTTATTTGGAGATCAAATTTTCCATTGAGCTCTGGCCTTTTCATCAGGAAGGTGTGGACCTCCCTTATTTCATTGAATGTCCATCTCTTTGCCTGGAAAATTAGGCTCAGTTTTGCTGGGTAGTTCATTCTTGGTAGAATTCCAAGCTCCTTTGCCTTTTGGAATATCATATTCCAACTTCTCCTTTCATTGCAGGTAGAAGGTTAAAAATCCTGTGTGTTCCTGACTGTAATTCTGTGATATTTGAATTGTTTCTTCCTTGCTGCTTGCAGTATTTTCTCCATGACCTGGTAGTTCTGGAATTTGGCTATAACATTTTTTGGTGTTTTCAATTTGGGATCTTTTTCAGGGGGTGATCTATGGATTCTTTCGATGATAATTTTACCCTCTGGTTCTAAGACCTCCAGGCAATTTTCCTTAAGGATTTCAAGATGGATACTATCCAGGCTTTTTTTTTTTGTCATACCTTTCAGGTAGACCAATAATTCTTGGATTGTCTGTCCTGCAATTATTTTACAGGTCAGTTGTTTTTCCAATCAGATATTTCACATTTTATTCAATTTTTTCATTCTTTAGATTTTGTTTCACTAATTCCTGATGTCTCATAGAGTCATTAGCTTCTACTTGCCCAATTCTAATTTTTAATGTTTTGTTTTCTTCCTTTGTCTTCTCTATCTCCTTTTCCATTTGGTTGATTTTATTTTCAATGGGACATTTTCTCCATTTATATTCTGATTTTCCTTAACCAATTCCCCAATTTTACCTTTTAAAGATATGTTTTCCTCAGTGAATTTTTTTTCCCATTTTTTCCATTTTTTCTTTTACCTCCCTAATTTGGTTTTTACAATCCTCCATGAGTTCTTTAAGGAATATTTTTTGGTCTGGAGAGCAGTTCACTTTCCCTTTTGAGGTTCCGGATGTGGGTGTAGTGTCCATGCTGTTCTCTTCTGAATTGGTATTTTGATCTTCCCTGTCTCCATAGTATGAATTAATTGTCTTTAGCTTTTTACCATGTTTTTTCATGGTGTTTTTTTTCCTCCTGGTTTCTGAAGTGGATCTCTGTTTCTAAGCCTCAGAGGGCTCTGTTCTTAGTTTCTTGTGTTAGGATCTAGCTTTATGTGCTATGGCCTCTGGTTTCATGAGGTGTGGGGGAGGGGTGGTCTGCCTGCTGGGAGTCTCTGCTTCTCTAGGACTGCTCTACAGCAGGTGTGATCTCAGCTTGTGTTTGTGTTGGTGTCTGCCCCTTCCCCTGTCTTCTCAAAGCCAAGTCTGGGGTCCCATTTGTTAGCTCCACCCCCAGGACTCAGGTACTCTCATTGTTTTGCTGATGTGGGGCCTGCTGGGACACCTCTCTTCCTCCACTAATCTCCTTCTGCCACCGCAGGAAGGGTCCTCTCCCCCACTTCTCTTGCTACTGAAGCCCCACTTCTGGCTCCTGTTTCTCCTGAGGTATTATTCTTTCAGTTTATTCACAGGAGGGATAAAAGCCATTTTACCTGCACATCATGGTTCCCAGCAGTTCAAGAAGCTGATAGATTCAAACCTTTAGACTGTGGGTTCTGGGCTCTGACAGACTCCCATTGTCCTGGCCTCAGAGGCCTGGGGCTCAATTGTGGCCATAGCTGGTGCTTCCACCCTGGGCCTGATTCTGCTCAGATGTTTTTCTCACCCATCAACCTCCCAAACCCGTGTGCTGGCTGGATTTCTCTGCTGTTCATGGCTGGTTTGGTTTGGTGCCCTTGTATTTGCCTGGGGTTGGGGGCCTCTGGCTATTTGCTCCAGTGGCTGCAGGCTCTGGGCTCCAAAAGTCTCCTGTCCAGGGCTGAGCCTGGGGCTCAATCATGGCCATAGCTGGTACTTCCATCCTGGGCCAGTACTTGCTCCAGCAGTTTGCTCACCCAGCAACCTCCTAGACCCGCCGGCTGACTGGATTCCTCCGCTCTTCCCAGGTGGTTTGGTCTGGTGCCGTAATGCGTGCCCAGCAATCCTACCCCTCTCAGCCTACTAGTGGCTTCTAACTCTCTTAAATGTGCTCAGATTCACTTTTTTAGAAATATCTGACAGAATTTGTGAGAAAGCTCTGGTAGTTCCTTCCTTTCACATAAGCATCTTCCACGTCATTCTTTTTGAAAAAAATTATCTTGTGTTTCTATAATTTGTTCCTTGCCCACATTGTTCATTTAGATTCATTTTAGTCTCTTTTTAACTCTGATTACTTTCTTCAAAGGCATTTTTTTGCTTGTGTCCTTTTTTAAATTCTGTTGTGGTCATATCAATATTTCTGCATTTTTTCATTTGTTTATGAGATTTTTGTGCCCTAGAATATGTCCCTTTTCTCTAAAAGTGCCATACATGGCTATGATACTTACAAGGTACTATCTACCTCCATTCCTACATTTTCTTTGTAACTTTTCTAAAATTTTGTACAATTTTAAACTTCTTTCTCAATAATTCTTTAAAGATTTCTCTAATTCTAAAAGGGGCGTATTATTGTCCCCAACTATTATAGTTCTGTGATTTATTTCTCCTTGTAATTTGTTTCCATTTAAGTAGTTAGATACTATGTCATTTATTTCCTTTATATTGAATATTGACATTATTTCATCATAGATGGTGCCTTTAGGCTTCACGTAGTTTCTTTGCTCTTTTTATTTTCTTGTGTATGTTTTTTATAGTCTATGATCATAAATGCTATTGCTATCTTTAATTTTTTTGAACAGTAATAAATTCTTCTCCAGTCTATCATTTGAACTTTATGGAGATCTTTATGTTTCAAGCATGTTTCTTATAAACAGTTATTATTGCATTTAAAGCCATTTTGTTATTCTCTTTTATTTTATTGGTCAGTTTATCCCATACACATTCACAGTTATAATTATTAACTGTAGGGGGTGGATCCAAGATGGCAGCTGGAAAGCAGGGACTAGCATGAGCTCCCTGCCAGGTCCCTCCAAAAACCTATGAATAATGGCTCCAAACCAATTTTAGAACTGCAGAACCCACAAAGTAGCGGAGGGAAGCAGGACTTTAGCCCAGGACAGCCTGGATAGTCTCTGGGTAAGGTCTATCCCACACGGAGCTGGGAGCAGAAGAGAGTGGAGCTGAGTGGAGCAGAGCCCAGCATGGGCAACGTGGACCAACCAGACCGGGAGCTGGGCAGAGCATGACATAACACCCTGAATCAGTGAGCTGCAGCAGTAACCAGACTTCTCAAACCACAAACACCAAAGACAACAGAACAGGTAAGTGGGAAAAGCTGGTGGGGACAGGGGGATAGAGTTTTCAGTTCAGCTACCGCCCTGGGGCAGGGGAGGTGGAGCAGCTACAGAACTACAGCTGCAGTTGCTTCCGGCCCCAGGCCCACCTAGTGGGAGGAATTAAGTGGCTGATCAGAGCAGAAGTGAAGAGTCTGCTGAAGATCTAAGTCCCGGGTTGGGAGTTCTTGGGGAAGGAGGAGTGGTGGTCTGGCAGAGCTGGCGCATCCCCCCCCCCAAGCTTGGAACATAGAACTCTTTAGTCTACAAGCAGTCATATCCTGCTGAAAAACTCAAGGGTCAAGAAAGTTGGCTGGGAACATGGCGAGGCAGCGAAAATGCACCCAGAATCAGTCTCAGACTTTGAAATCCTTCTTTGGTGACAAAGAAGACCAAAACATACAGCAAGAAGAAGTCAACAAAGTCAAAGAGCCTACATTGAAAGCCTCCAAGAAAAAAATATGAATTGGTATCAGGCCATGGAAGAGCTCAAAAAGAATTTGGAAAAGCAAGTAAGAGAAGTAAAGGAAAAATTGGAAAGAGAAATGAGAGTTATGCAATAAAACCATGAAAAACTAGTCAATGACTTGCTAAAGGAGACCCAAAAATACTGAAGAAAATAGCACCTTAAAGAATTAACTAACACAAATGACAAAATTGCTCCAAAAAGCCAGTGAGGAAGAGAATGCCTTGAAACGCAGAAGTAGCCAAATGGAAAAGAAGGTCCAAAAGACCAATGAAGAAAATACCACATTAAAAATTAGATTGAAGCAAGTGGAAGCTAGTGACTTTATGAGAAATCAGGATATTCTAAAACAGAACCAAAGGAAGGAAAAAATGGAAGGCGATGTGAAATATCTCATTGGAAAAACCACTGACCTGGAAAATATTTCCAGGAGAGATAATTTAAAAATTATTGTACTACCTGAAAGCCATGATCAAAAAAAGGGCCTAGATATCTTCTTTCAAGAAATTATCAAGGAGAACTTCCCCGATATTCTAGAGCCACAGGGCAAAATGGAAATTGAAAGAATCCACCAATCGCCACCAAAAATAGATCACAAAAAGAAATCTCCTAGGAATATTGTTGCCAAATTCCAGAGCTCCCAGATCAAGGAGAAAATACTAAAAGCAGCCAGAAAGAAATAATTTGAATATTGTGGAAACACAATCAGAATAACTCAAGATCTAGCAGCTTCTACATTAAGAGATCGAAGGGCTTGGAATATGATATTCCGGAGGTCAATGGAACTAGGATTAAAACCAAGAATCACCTACCCAGCAAAACTGAGTATCATGCTCCAAAGCAAAATATGGATTTTCAATAAAATAGAGGACTTTCAAGCTTTCTCAGTGAAAAGATCAGAGCTGAATAGAAAATTTGACTTTCAAACACAAGAATCAAGAGAAGCATGAAAAGGCAATCAAGAAAAAGAACAAGAAAAAGAAATTGCAAGGCACTTAATAAAGTTGAACTGTTTTGTTTACATTCCTACATGGAAAGATTATGTGTATGATTCAAGAGACCTCAGTATTACGGTAGCTGAAGGGAATATGCATGCATTTATATATACATATATATGTATATGTTCATGTATATATATATGTATATGTGAGTGTGTGTGTATATATACACATATATATGTATATATACATATTTATACATATATAGTACATATACATATATATATATATGTATATATAATATATATATATATATATATATATATATATATATATATATATATGTAGAGAGAGAGAGAGAGAGAGAGAGAGAGAGAGGGCACAGGGTGAGTTGAAGATGGAATAAGGGATGAGAGAGAAATATACCAAGAGAGAGAGATAAGGAAAGATAGAATGAGGTAAATTATCTCACATAAAAGTGGCAAGAAAAAGCAGTTCTGTAGGAAGAGAAGAGAAGGCAGGTGAGGGGGAAGGAGTGAATCTTGCCCTCATCAGATTTGACCTGAAGAGGGAATACCATACATACTCAATTGGGTATCTTACCCCACAGGAAAGAAGGAAGAAGAAGATAAAAAAGGGGGCATGATAGAAGGGAGGGCAGATGGAGGTGGAGGTAATCAAAAACAAACACTTTTGAAAAGGGACAGGGTCAAGGGAGAAAATTCAAAAAAGGGGAATAGGTTAGGAAGAAGCAAAATATAGTTAGTCTTTCACAACATGAGTATTGTGGAAGGGTTATACATAATGATACACATGTGGTCCGTGTTGAATTGCTTGACTTCTTATGGAAGATGGGTGGGAAGGGAAGAGGGGAGAGAATTTTGAACTCAAAGTTTTAAAAAATAGATGTTCAAAAACAAAACCAAAATTTTTTGCATGCAACTACAAAATAAGATACACAGGCAACGGGGCATAGAAATTTATCTTGCCCTACCAGAAAGGAAAGGAAAAGGGGATGGGAGGGGAGTGGGGTGACGGAAGGGAGGGCTGACTGGGGAACAGGGCAACCAGGATATATGCCATCTTGGAGTGGGGGGGAGGGTAGAAATGGGAAGAAAATCTGTAATTCAAACTCCTGTGAAAATCAATACTGAAAACCAAATATATTAAATAAAAAATATAAAAAATAATAATAGTAATTATTAACTGTATATTTTCCTCTATATCTCCTTTTATATATTTACCCCCTCTCTTTGGATTTTCCTCCTCTACCCATTTACAAAGAAGGTAGTAAAAGAACTGAATTGTGGGAAACACTACCACCCTCATCTGAAAGTCTACTACCACTACATGGTCCTTGTGCTTTCTCTCTCATAAACAGTGGTTCTTACCTTTTTTTCATTTCCATTTTTCCCTAATTTATGATCTTTCATCCAGAATTGCAAGTCCTTTACAGTGTGACTATTCTTCCCTCTTAAATTCTGTTCCCTCTCCCTCTCCCTTCCTGTTTTCCTATTGAGTTTAATGTATTTCTACTCCAAATTGTGTGTGTGTGTGTGTGTGTGTGTGTGTGTGTGAATATATCTGAATGTGCATAAGTGTTAATGTGTATACTATACCATTTTGGGTTTGGTTAAGATAAGTGAGTCACCTGTTTACCACACATGTTGCCATCAAACCTCTTTTATGTTTGCATATTCTTTTGTCTCATGTACCTTTATTTTCTCTCTAGTGTATTCCATTTCCTTTCCATTGTATTTACATTATAAATACCACAAAAATAAAATGAACCCTTATACAGACCCTTGTATGTTATCCTTAAAAGAATAAGGATTCTTGAGGGTCACATGCTTCTTTCTAGAATGTAAGCAGTTAATCACCATTTAGCCCAATTGCTTCTGATTGATCAAATGTTTTTTGAGGTTTACCTTGATTCATATCTTTTAACTTAAAAGTTTCAATTTTGCCCTAATATCTAAGAGAAGAATACTGTAAAGTCCTGTATTCCTAAAAAAATAAAATGTAATTTTTGTCCTGCATGCTGGAAGCAGAGCCATACCTTAACAAAGAGTTAAAATGTCAAATAATTGACTGGGAAAATGAACAAATAGCAGAAAAAACTCAGACTATGGAATCTTACTTTGGTAATAAGGAAGATCAAAACATACCCTCATAAGAAGACAACAAAGTCAAAGCTCCTTTGTCCAAAGCCTCCAAGAAAAATATGAATTGATCTCAGGCCATGGAAGAGCTCAAAAAGGATTTGGAAAAGCAAGTAAGAGAAATAGAGGAAAAAATGTTGAAAGAGAAATTAAAGTGATGCAAGAAAATCATGAATGACAAGTCAGCATCTTGATAAATGAAGCTCAAAATATACTGAAGAAAATAACGCCTTAAAAATAAAATAGACCAAATGGCAAAAGGAGTCCAAAAAGCCAATGAGGAGAAGAATTCCTTAAAAAGCAGAACCGGACAAATGGAAAAGGAGTTCTAAAAGCTAATTGAAGAAAATAATTTTTTAAAAATTAAAATGGAAGCCAATGACTCTATGAGAAATCAAGAAATTTTAAAACAAAACCAAAAGAATGAAAAAAAAAATAGAAGACAATGTGAAATATCTCATTGGGAAAACAACTGACCTGTAAAATAGATCCAGAATAGGTAATTTAAAAATTATTGGACCACTTGAAGGCTCTGATCAAAAAAAGAACATAGACATCATCTTTCAAGAAATTAGCAAGGAAAACTGCCTTGATCTTCTGGAACAAGAGGGTAAAATGGCAATGGAAAGAATCTACCAATCCCCTCCTGAAAGAGATCTCAAAAGGGAAACTCCCAGGAATATCATAGGAAAATTCCAGAGTTCCCAATCAAGGAGAAAATATTGCAAGCAGCCAGAAAGAAACAAGTCAAGTACTCTGGAAATACAATCAAGATAACGCAAGAGTTAGCAGCTTCTACATTAAGGGATCAGAGGGCTTAGAATATGATATTCCAGAGGTCAAAGGAGTTTAGGATTAAAATGGCCTATCCAGTAAAACTGAGTATAATCAATGAGGGGCAAAAAATGGTTTTCACGGATGTAGAGGAATTTAATGCATTCTTGAGAAAAAAAATGAGAGCTAACATATCAAATTGTTTGCCTTCTCAATGAGGGTTAGTTGGGAGGGAGGAAAGGAGAGAATTTGGAACTCAAAGTTTTGAAAACCAACATTAAAAATTGCTTTTATATGCATCTGGTAAATAAGATATATAGGAAATGTAGTATACAAATCTATTTTCCCATACAGGAAAATAGAAATAGAAGGGAATAAGAGAAGGGTTGGGGGAGAAAGAAAGGAAGGCAGATTGGGGGAAAGGGTAATCTGAATAGACACCTTCCTGGGATTAGGGAAGAGGAGATATGGGGAAAAATTGCAAATCAAAATCTTGTGGAAGTGAATGTTGAAAACTAAAAATAAATAAATTTATTTTTTTTAAAAAAATCACAGCCAGTGGGGATTAAAAAGAACTTCAGATGTGGGGAAAAAAACCAACTTAATTTTCTCCTTTAGCTTTGTTCAGTTCTGAAGGATATTATTCTTGCATGAATGCTTTTTATCTTTTGCCTTTTTCAATATTGTATATCATCTTGTTCGCTTTATAGTAGTTTGTAATACATCTTTTTTCAGCTTGATTGGAATTGTGAAGTACTTGAACCCTTTCTGACTGCTTGCAATAGTTTTCTTTCATCTGGAAAAATATTTTAGATGTAATGGGATGTTTCATTTTTGAAATTCATTATTCATTTATTATTTAATATTTTTAGTTTTCAACATTGATTTCCACAAGATTTTGAGTTACAAACTATCTCCCCATTTCCACCCTCACCCCCACTCGAAGATGGCACATATTCTGATTGCCCCTTTCCTCAGTATGCCCTCTGTTTTGTCCCCCACTCTCCCTCATCCCTTTTCCCCTTACTTTCTTGTAGGGCAAGATAGATTACTATACCCCATTACCTGTATATCTTATTTCCCAGGTGCATGTAAAAAAAAAACAACTTTTTTGAGCATTTGTTTTAAGAATTTTGAGTTCCAAATTCTCTCCCTTCTTCCCTCTGCATCCACCCCACTGGAGAAGGCAAGCAATTCACCATAGGTCACACATGTATCATTATGCAAAATACTTCCATAATAGTCATATTGTAGAAGACTAACTATATTTCCTTCCCTCCTATGCTGTCCCCCTTTATTCAATTTTCTCCCTTGACCCTGTCCCTTTTCAAAAGTATTTGTTTTGGATTACCTCCTCCCCCAATTTGCCCTCCCTTCTATCATCCACCCTCTCCTATTCCCTTGCCACCTAGTTTTCTATAGGGTAAGATACCCAATTGAGTGTGTATGATATTCCCTCCTTAAGTCAATTCCAATGAGATTAAGACTCATTCATTGCCTTTCATCTGCTCCCTCTTTTCTTCCAGTAGAACTGCTTTTTGAGCTCTTCCATGGCCTGAGACCAATTCATATTTTTCTTGGAGGCTTTTATTGTAAGCTCTTTGACTTTGTTGACTTCTTTTGCTTGTATGTTTTGCTCTTCTTCATCACCAAAAAAGATTCTAGAGCCTGAGTTGGAGTGTGATTCAGTCCTTTTATACTGCCTGGCCATGTTCTCAGCCAACTACTTGGCCCTCGAGCTTTTTGTCAGGGTATTACTGCTTTACAGTAGAGAGTACCTTGTCCCAAGCTGTAGATATGTTGCACTGCTGTTTTCAGAGCTACTTCTACTCCATACTCACTGCAAGCTCTGCCACACCAGCACTTCTCCTCCCCCAAGAATTGCCAGTCAGGACCACAACCCAGATGCAAGCAGAGCAAAGCAAGAGAATTCTGTCTTTACACGAGCAAATTACTCCCTGTACTCCTGCTCTGATCTGCTGATTGATTCCTCCCACCATGTGAGTCTGGGGCTTGAAGAAGCCTCCCCTGAAGCTCTGGAAGCAGCCACAGGGGCCTCCTGCTGCTGATGCCATGCCACCTCCTCTGCCCTTGGGGATGTAGCCCAGAATATGCACTTCTCACCCAGATCCAGCAGTTTTTCCACTAACCTGCTCCATGGTCTTTGGCGTTTGTGGGTTGAGAAGTATGGTAACTGCCACAGCTCAGTGATTCATGGCCCTGTGGGCTGCTCCACCTGACTCCCAGTTTGGTCTGTCCTGGCTTGGCCCATGCTTGGCTGTGCTCTGTTCCCAGTCTGGTGTGATAGACCCTTCCCAGTTACCACCTATGCCATTATGGGCTGGGTACTTGTTTCCCCCTGTTATTTTGTGGGTTCTGTAGGTCTAGAACTTGTTCAGAGCCATTTTTTACAGGTTTGTGGAAGGATTTGGGGGAGGGCTTAAGTGAGTCCCTGTTTTCCAGCTGCCATATTGGCGCTGCCCCTGGGATGTTTCATTTTTAGGTTAATTTTAATTGATGCAAAAAGGGAGAAAGGATATACATGCTGCAAACTACCGATAGCAGCTCTTTTTGTAGTTGGCAACGTATTGGAAATTGAGGAGATGCCCAGCAATTGGTGAATGGCTGAACAAGTTGTGATATATGGATCTTAAGGAATACTTTTATACTATAAGAAATGACAAGCAAGCAGATTTCAGGAAAAAAAAAATTTGGAAAGGCTTACATGAACTGATGCAGAGTGAAGTGAGTAGAATGAGAACATTATACATAGTATCAACAACATTGTGCAATGGTCAACTATTAATGACTTAGATCTTTCCAGCAATACAATGATCCAAGACAATTCCAAATGACTCGTGATGAAAAATGTTATCCACTTGCAAAGTAAGAGTGGATGGAGTCTGAATGCAGACTGAAAAATACTATTTTCACTTTATTTTTTTGTGGTTCACTTCTTTTGGTCTGTTTCTTCTTTAAAAACATGACTAATATGAAAAGATATTTTATATGACTGCATATACATAACTTAAAACAAATTGCTTACCATATTAAGAAAGTGTGGTGAGGGAGAGAGGGAAATAATTTGGAACTGAACTTTTTTAATGAGTGTTAAAATTGTCTTCACATGTAATTGGAAAAAATAAAATAATATAAAATTTTAGTTAATAACCAGTGAATTCTTTCCTTTTTTGTTTCAATTTTCCCTATGGTTATAATTGAACCAGGAAGTCTTCAATAATGATTACTTGAAATATAGTATCTAATTTTTGTTGTTTCTTCTTTTTTTTCATGGATTTCAGGGTATAAGATTACATTTAAATGATCCATCCATGAACTCTTTTCCAAGTCAGTTGTTTCTGACAGTATATATCACAGACTTTCCCCCACTACTTTTTCTGCCTTTTGATTTCTTGAGTCTTGTCCTGGGCCAGGTATTGTTCTAAGTACAGTTCTAATATTTATTTTGTGTCTGACTGAATCTTTTGCCTTTATTCGTTCCATTTTAATTTTAAGGGAGTATGGTGCAAGGATAAAAAATTCTACATTTTAAAAAATACTTTCCTCAAATACTTTGTCCAGAGCTTTTGTTTCATTGATAATTTGATTTTTAAAAATACCTTATTTATTTTTTTAAAGGTCTTGTATGACTGGTGTTTGACTAACTTTTTTCTCTGAATTTCCACTTGGAGTTGTTCTAGAGTTGTTCTCCTCTTCTAGTTTCTCCCTTGGTCATCAATTGACCTATACTATTTCTTCATTGTTTTAAGTGTGTTGTTTCCTTACTCATAACTCTAGGATCTGTACTTGATTTTGGACTTTGTGGCATGACCAGGATCTCCACCCCTTCCCCTATTCTTGTATGGGGATATCTGGCCAACTTTATTCCTGAACTTCATTTTGTAGATTTTAATACTTTCTGACACCTTCCCTGGTGTATCTGAACTCTAAGAAGTGACTAGTGTCAGGACTCACTGGATTTTCCACAGTCAGGGTACTGTGGTCTTCAAGGCCCTATGGAGCATCTCATAGTGAAGGGGACTCCCTCCAATCTCACAGCATTTTTGTCTGAGCACTGCCAGCTCCTGGACCCATATCCATGGTCAGATTGAAAGTGAGATTAACGAGGGATCCCAGTGTAGCTGTGCTAGGACCAACCAGACTGGGAGCCAGGTGGAACAGGCCTAGAACCCTGAATCTGAGGGCTGTGGCAGTTACCAGACTCCTCAACCCACAAATGCCAAAGACAACAGAGAAGGTTAGTGGGTAGAAATGCTAGAATGGAGTAAACGGAGTTTGCATTTGGTCACCGCCCCGGGGGCAGCAGAGATGGTGTGGCTCTGGGGTTGCTTCCAGCTGCAGTTTCTTCCAGCCCCAGGCCCACCTGGTGGGAGGAATTAAGCCTCGGATCAGAGTGGGAGTGCAGAGCCTTCTTGGATCTGAGTTGCGGTCCAGATTGGCAGTTCTTGGGGGAGGAAGAGCACTGCTGTGGTAGAGCTTGCTGTGTAGAAGTACCTCTGAAAACAGCAGCACAAGGCCCTTAAAGGTTGGGACAAAGCACACTCTACTCAACAAGCAGTCATACTTTCCAAAATGCTCAAGGGTCAAGTAGTTGGCTGGGAACATGAACAGGCAGCAAAAACAGTCTTAGATTCAGACTCAGACTTTGGAATCTTTTTTTGGTGACAAAGAAGAGCAAAACACACAGCCAGAAGAAGTCAACAAAGTCAAAAAGCCTACTCAAAAGCCTCCAAGAAAAAATATGAATTGGTATCAGGCCATGGAAGAGCTCCAAAAGAATTTGGAAAAGCAAGTAAGAGAAGTAGAGGAAAAATTGGGAAGAGAAATGAGAGTGATGCAAAAAAAAAACATGAAAAACTAGTCAATGACATGCTAAAGGAGACCCAAAAATACTGAAGAAAATAACACCTTAAAGAATAAACTAACTCAAATGGCAAAATTGCTCCAAAAAGCCAATGAGGAGAAGAATACCTTGAAATGCAAAATTAGCCAAATGGAAAAGGAGGTCCAAAAGACCAATGAAGAAAATACCATGTTAAAAATTAGATTGGAGCAAGTGGAAACTAGTGACTTTATGAGAAATCAGGATATTATAAAACAGAACCAAAGGAATGAAAAAAATGGAAGGCTATGTGAAATATCTCATTGGAAAAACCACTGACCTGGAAAATATTTCCAGGAGAGATAATTTAAAAATTTAAAAATCATCTTGCAAGAAATTATCAAGGAGAACTTCCCTGATGTTCTAGAGGCAGAGGGTAAAATAGAAATTGAAAGAATCCCCCAATCACCTCTTGAAAAAGATCCCGAAAAGAAAACTCCTGGGAATATTCTAGTCAAATTCCAGAGTTCCCAGGTCAAGGAGAAAATACTACAAGCAACCAGAAAGAAACGATTTGAGTGTTGTGGAAACACAATCATAATAATACATAACCTAGCAGCTTCTACATTAAGGGATCAAAGAAGGGCTTGGAATATGATATTCCAGAGGTCAATGGAGCTAGGTGTAAAACCAAGAATCACCTAACCAGAAAAACTGAGCATAATACTCCAAGGCAAAATATGGATTTTCAATAAAATAGAGGACTTTCAAGCTTTCTCAGTGAAAAGACCAGAGCTGAATAGAAAATTTGACTTTCAAACACAAGAATCAAGTGAAGCATGAAAAGAGAAATCATAAGGGACTTACTAAAGTTGAATTGTTTTCCTTACATTCCTACATGGAATGGTGATGTGTGTAATTCACGTGACCTTTCTCAGTTCTAGGGTAGTTGAAAGGAATATACATATACATAGACAGAGGGCACAGGATGAGTTGAATATGAAATGAATGATGTCTAAAAAAATAAAATCAAATTAAGGGATGAGAGAGAAACATATTGAGAGAGGAAGAAAGGGAGAGATAGAATGGGGTAAATTATCTCGCATAAAAGTAGCAACAAAAAGCAATTCATTGAATGGGAAAAAGGGGTGGGTGAGGGGGAATGATTGAATCTTGCTCTCATTGGATTTGACTTGAAGAGGGAATAACATACACACTCAACTGGGTATCATACCCCACATGAAAGTAGGGGGATGGGAATAAAAAAGGGGGACAATAAAAGGGAGGGCAGATAGGAGGAAGAAGCAATGAAAACAAGTGCTTTTGAAAATGGACAGGGTCAAGGGAGAAAATTGAATAAAGGGGGACAGGATATGAGAGGGGGGGAAATATAGTTAGTCTTTCACAACATGACTGTTTATGGGAGTGTTTTGCATAATGATACATGTGTGGCCTATGTTGAATTGCTTGCCTTCTTGGGAGAGTGGGTGGGGAGGAAAGATAGGAGAGAATTTGGAACTCAAAGTTTTAAAAGCAGATGCTAAAAAAGGGGTTGTTTCTGCATGCAACTCAGAAATAAGATATACAGGCAATGGGGCAAAGAAATCTATCTTGCCCTACAAGAAAGTAAGGGGAAAAGGGATTGGGGAGAGGGGAAGGAGGGTGAAAGAAGGGAAGGCTGACTGGGGAATGGGGCAATCAGAATATATGCCATCTTTGAGTGGGGGGAAGGGTAGAAATGGGGAGAAAATTTGTAACTCAAAATGTCGTGGAAATCAATGCTGAAAACTAAAAATGTCAAATAAAAACACAAAACCTTTAAAAAATAAAAAATAAATAAAAGACTCCAAACAGAAAAAAGAATCAAAGTCAGATTAACAAAAGGATTCTGGGACGGCAGAGTAGGTCAGAAATTTCCATGTTCTCTAGATTTCCTCCCCCAAAAGTGTTAAAATAGCACCTTAAGGTGAACAAACTGTGGGTGGAGACAAAGATGAATAGGAGCACAGCTGGGATCTTTCTGAGACAATTTGAGAACATCAGAGGAAAAATCCCAGGAGGAGGTTTGGTCCCTGGGAAGAATAAACACCTCCAGGCTAGGTTCCATTTTAACAACAAGCCACAAGCCCCTTAAACAACTAGCCACAAGTCCTGGATTTAGTTGGCCCCAGACACTGGAACTCTTCATCCCAGGGTAGTGAGGGGAGTTGGGTGTTTGACCCCAGGAAGATTGAGGGAAGCTCTGGTGATGAGAAAAGCCAGACCCTGCTGTGCTGGAAAGAGCAGTGGGGGAGAGAAGGAACCAGCACAGGCCTAGTAAATGCAGAAGCAGTGAGGCAGAAGGCCCCTAGCTATGGGCACTTACAGGAGGATGGAGTTTGGCTTTGGTTCCAGGATACAGGGCAGAACTGAAGATCTGGAGCAAGAGGCACCGTTTCCCATAGCTCAGGGCTAGAAGTGATTACAAAAATCAAATGCACAAGCAAAGGAGAAAGAATCCAACCATAGAAAGTTATTATGGGAACAGACATGACTAGGGTTTACATTCGGAGGATTATATTGAAGTAAAAAAACTCCCAAAGAGTAACATCAAATCATCACCTGCCCAAAAAGAATTTATAGAAGATCTAAAAAACGACTCTAAAAATCAAATGACAAAGATGGAGGAAAAACAAATAAAACTAAAAATAAAAACAATCCAAGAAAAAAAGAATGTTATGAAAGGAAAGTCAACCAATTAGAAAAGGAGATCTAGAATCTTAAGGAGGAATATGACACCTTGAAAATTAGATTTGGGCAAAGTGAAGCCAGTGAAATTATAAGAGATCAAGGAATAATTAAACAAAACATGAATAATGAAAAAATGTAAATTAAACATCTTATAAGAAAATCCAGATTTGTAGAACAGATGAAGATGAGAAAATATAAAAATAATCATATTAACTGAAAGTTATGATCAAAAAATCTTCATACAATAAAACAAGAAATAATTAAAGAAAATTGTCCTGAAGCATTCCAAGACAGGGAAGTAGTAATAGAAAAAATCCATCGAACACCCCTTAAAAGTGATCCTATGAGGAAAACTCATAGGAATATCATAGTCAAATTCCAAAACCCCCAGCTCAAGGATAAAATATTAAAAGCATCAAGATTAAAACAATGTAAATATGATAGTGCCACAATTAGAATTACACAAGACCTAGCAGCAGAGACGTTAAAGGACTGCAGGTCTTGGAATATAATATATTGAAGAGCAGAAGACCTGGGGCTCTGGCCAACAATATCATTCCCTGAAAATTTATTATCTGAATGAAAATAAATGGACATTTGTTAAACTCTCAGACTTTCAAGACTTTGTTAAAAAAATCCTCATCTTAAAAGAAGGTTTGACATACAATCAAGAGACATAGAATCAAGAGAAACATAAGGTATGTACCAAAGACTGATTATAAGGGATTCATAAGGACAGACTGTTTACCCCTTTTATAATGTAAAATATAAAATATATGTCTAAGATTCTTATTATTAATTGGTGAGCTCATGAGAAAGAGGGGGGTAAACCTGACTATGATATAAATTTAAAAAGTAAAACCATTTAGAAACAGCTAAAAAGAGTAACTATTTTATACAAATGAGGTGCAAGAGGAAGAAAGGATACAGGACAATTACATGGGGGAGGAGGGCTGGTAGTTCTGGTAACCTACTTTCATCAGCAATAGGTTTAAGAGGGAACAATACATATATATTTGGAAGAGTATAAACGTTTTCTAAATTTAGAAGAAATAAAATGTTAGGGGTATAGAGAGGGGGGAGAGGACAAGGGAGGGATTCTTAGAGGGGAGAATGAGGGAATAGGTAAAAGTGGTGTATAGAAGGGTGTTTAGATTAATGGGAATGGGAGGATAGGGGAGGGATCCTTGGAGGGGGGTAGGTAAGTAATAGGAGGGCAAAGTAGTTGGTAGAAGTAAAATGGAGGAATCAGGAGGGATAGGAAAAAAAGATATGCACAAATATAAAAACAAACATCAGTAATAGAGTATGTTTGGGAAAGTACATATCTATATATGTATGTATGCACGTATACTTGTATTATATACATACAGCTATAGAGAAACATATCTAAACTTTATTGGAGCCTTCGGGCAGGGGAAGAACAAAGAAAAAAGTCCAAAGCAGAGAACAAAAGAAAGCTCACAAGGAAGCAAAGATCTACAATTATCAACACAACATGTGTTATTTATCATATAGCCTTTCTTGAAATGAAAATCTACTGTTACATATTTTGAATCTTCTCTTACATTCTGCTATGCACACAACATGCTTTTTTCCCCCTTTCTTGCTTTGTATTTAGGTTTGAACATTTAAGTTTGTGATATGTTTTATTCTTTTTCTCTATTCTGTTTTTGTGTTCTGGCCCTTGAGTCTAAAATAAAATAAAATTTTTGAAAAGTCCGATTAAGTTTGAAAATTACATGAAGTTTCCCTGGTAGAGCACCTTGGATTTTTCCTACCTCCTGGGAACATAGGGCTACAGGCTTTACATGCTACTGGAAAACTCCAGTCAGAGGTCAGGTAAGCCTCCAGATTCTTTTTTACTTAGGCTTACATGGACTAGAACCTCTTTCACTGGTGGAACCCCTTTTCCAGTGTATATTTTTGCTTCTGGCTCTCATTTTGAACAATGATAGGCTAGAAGAAGGTGTCTACAATTGTTTCTCTTTGAATTTCTTTATCATTACTTGATCTAATGTCTTTTTTATGTCTTTGTTTGAGTGCACGTAGGAGAATTGGAATTCTCTAAAACCTGTCATGCCACAATATTAACTAGATATGATATCTGAATTTCTCACCCTTATAACCTCTCTTCAAATTATAGATAGAAAGATAGATAGATAGATAGATAGATAGATAGATAGATAGATAGATAGACAGATCTACATGCTGACTCAAGGAAATATAGAAATATAAAGAATATATATTAGAATATATATATTCTATATGTATATAATATATAGAAAAATATAGAAATATAGCTGCTAAATGTGCAAAATAAACAAGATGTATTATTTTGTAAACATTATGATTTGGTTGTGTCCTTTGGCAAGTCACTTCTCTTTGCCTCATTTTTCTTATCTCTTAAATAAAGCAGTTTAAAAAATGAATATTTTTCAATCTCTGACATTTCTAAATACTTTTCAGTCTTTAACATACCATGATTCTATGTGGTTTTGTTATTTTTCTCTATAATGAAATGAAGTATCAATAGCCTATGTTTTTGTTATCTTCATGAAGGCTGAAGAAGGTGGAAATATATACTCTAATACATAGAAAATCATAAAGTGTGATAAAAAAAATTGGTATCAGAAGCCCCAGAATATCCCTTCTAATAGTTATGGAGGTACTCATTAAATGTCTTTAACCTGGAATTACTTCCGGTAGGTTTTGACTCCTTTTCAGTGAAGATAAGATTAAGTTGATATTACTGTCTGTGGAAGGGCATGATTAATATGTTTATATGTTACCTGGAAGGAGAGAACAGTTCCTGTATATCTCCTTCAACTATTAGCTTTAAATATGGACTTTCCTCCCCTGATTATTACTTAACACACATTGGTACTTTAAGAAATCCTATTCCTGAAAGGATAAGATGTAGCGTTTTAAGTTTAACATTTATAGTTGGAAGCTTCCACTGTCCACTCTGCAAAAAAGTACTTGTTTTTTTCCCAGGCTTTAGGTACTAAAGACACATTGAAGAATGGAGCTGAATAGCTCTGTAGTAGTATTCTCTGATTAGTGACTGTGACAGTGGAAAAAGATGTAGATATGTGATTGCATGATTGATCTGGAAAAAATGGGGAAAGGTGAACTGTCTATGTTCCCATTCCTTTATCTGACCATGACCTTTTCTCTATCTGTGCCTAACTCATTCTTCTTAACTCTTATTTGTCTTCAAAACCACATTGAGTCATTCTAGTTTTTTCTGTTTTCTCAATCCATCAACAATGCTCTGACCTCAACTACCCCCTTCAAAATATTGACTATGTAGTCAACCAGTTAAGCATTTTATTATTCTTTACTGTGGAATCTCTTGGACCTTTGTTCACTCCTACACTTTATTATTTCGTATCTATGCTCTATATATTTGGTATTTTATTTTCTGTGCGTGTTTGGTTTTGTACCATTAGAACACAACCTCCTTGAAAACAAGAACTGTTTTATCTTTGTTTCCCCATTATATACAGCAGTGTATAGAACATAGTAGGCACTTAATAAATGTGTGAATTTAATTGAGTTGAATTGGATATCTACACTGTTTCCCCTATTTCCAACTCACTGAAGTTTTTCTTGAAAACAAGATGGAAAAACCTCAGTTGGGTTCATTTCACATTGTTTTTGTAAGTCTTAATATTAAACTTCTCTTAGGAGAAGTAATATATTGAGGCAAGTTCACACAAAGACAGAAGTTTCTAACATTTTTGTGTCATGGATACATGTGGCACCAGATAGTGAAACCTAAAAGCCTCATTTGAGAATAATGTTTGTTAATGCATAAAATGAAAATTCATGGTATCATAAACAAAATCTATGATACTGGCAGTTATCTATCTATAACTAATTACCTACCTATCTATATGTCTATACCTATATAATTTAAAAAATAACTTTATAAGCCCCTGGTTAAGAATCCCTATACCAAGGTTTAAATAACTAATTAAAACCTTTGCTAAGAATAAAAAGAAACAGGGAAGAGTGAAAGGGCCAAAGGTGTCTAAACAAAAAGACAATCTGAAAAGGGGAAGTGACATATCTAAAGGATGTTGGGGCACAAAGGACAAAGTACAAGTTTCACACTTTTATTGATTGTTCTTTTTTTTGAGTCCCTTTTGAGAACCATTCTGGGTAACTACTTTAGGGCAGACACAGTGGAAAGAGCACTAAACCAAGACAGTTCACTTTTTGTAGTCTGAGTTCTACATTGCTTCAGGCAATTCAAGATCAAATAAATTCAAGATTATAAGCACTTGACAAAGTTAAAGTTTTAAATAAATGTGAGGTACCACCATAATCATCCTTAAGTCAGCATTTCTAAGACTCAAAGTCTCCATTTATTTAAAAAAAACTATATTTGATGATGTCTAAGGTCCTTTCCAGCTCCATTTAATTCTACAACTTTATGATTAAAAACAGTAATCTAGGGATAAGGACTATAGATTATATTCTGTTTCAAAAGGAAGCATTGATAGCATAGGGAGAAGGTAGTGATATAACATAAAAAGTTGATGAGGGAGACAAAGAGAGAAAGTAAGACTTTCTGCTTGGCTGTCATATCATTGTAGAGTATATGTATTTGCTTTTCTAACTTCTTCAGGGAATACTTTGCTTGGAAAATAAAACATGACCACATGTGAAACTATCTATTAGGAGAAAAAAGGGAGTAATTGCTGAAATAATCTTACTGTTTTGACAGTGCATTATTACTGTATCTAATCACCAAGTGCTAGTTGCTAGGAGGTGTGGGTGTGTTGTTTTTGGTATATTTTCATATGTCACATTCTAATTACAAGCATGCAAGGCGACCAGCAATTTACATTGCTAGAGGAAAGGAGAAGGCAAAGATGAAGCCTGATCTAATCTGTAAAATATAATAATTAAAAGAATTGTCTTCTGTAGGGTGTTATAGAAGTTCAAACAATGATTCATGTAGCCTATGTTTCACACATGAGAAATATTAAACTACCAGGAGTTAAGTGCGTAGTGGGAATTGCAAGAATATAAACTGCATGTGACAAGAATTTCTTTCTATTCAGAATGAAAAACAGTTGATCTGAAATACCATCCTTAAGAGTTCAATGTGATTAACATGCATTTTGAGGTTGGTTAAGTTTTGCTTTTCATTTATAACTGCAATCATTGTGTTGATTCTAGTCTTACTTTTATGGGAATTGATTCTTCACTGGGTTAGAGAAAGCATTGAGTAGTAGAAAGAACAATGGCCTTGGGGTCAGAAGACTTGAATTTTTTTTTCCCTGAATCAGATACCCATTGGATTAATCATCATGATTAAGCTCTTTGCTTGATTTTCTCATCTTTACAAAGGGGACAATGACAGTTGTACTATTTACACTATAAGTTTGTTGTGAAGACCAAATGAAATAATTTGTATAAGGCAGGCTAAAAGTGCTATATACTCTTCTGCTGTTACTATAATTATCATTAAAAATACATGTACCATATAGTGCTGCCTTTTCATTAAACTTGCTTTTAGATCCATTTAATGACCCCAATAGTCTCCCCATTCTGCTAAACAAAAAATCCCTATGAAAGATAAAAAACAAAACCAAAAACATTTGATTAACCTTGTCAGAGTAATAGCAACAGAAAGGTGATCAATATATTACAGAGGAACAATGAGCTACACGAACTCTGGAGGGTGGTTGAATAGTTATCACTGATTTGATGTATCAGGGATGGAGTAGGTAGCATTTCATTTGTATTATAAAGAATGGGTAGATACTGAGTGGCTAAAGCCCAGAGAGGATTCCAGAGCTAGGAAAGTATTGACAAACTCACAAAATTTGGTATTGTTATTTAGTATTTTTCAGTCATGTTTGATTCTTCATGATCCCATTTTTTGTTTGTTTTTTTGGCAAAGATATTGGAGTAGTTTTCCATTTCCTTCTTAAACTCGTTTTAGAGATGAGAAAACTGAGGCAAATAGGGCTAAGTGACTTGCATAAGGTCACACAGGTACTGAGTGTCTGAGACCTGATTTGAACTCAGGGTTTCCTGACTTCAGGCCCACAACTCTATCCACTGTGCCCCCAGTTGGGTACATATTGCAAATATATCCTGAGGATGGATATTAGTCCAATTTAATTGGAGCATAGGATATGTGGTGGATAGTGTGATGGCAAGCAAAGTGGGACTTTTTACTGTTTTTTTTCTTTTGGAATGCTTCTAATCACTAAGGCAACCAAGTGCCTTTGATTGAGCCTTGCCTGTGATTGAATTAAGAATCTTTGATGACCTACGTAAGTCACAAGAAAGCCTGAATCATATGAGTTTGAGTCACATGGTGGCCTCTGATCCTGAGGAAGTGTATATATACTCTGAGGTTAGTACTTTGCATTGGAGCTCACTCGTTGGAAGAGTGTTTGTGTGATTTGGCCAGAAAAGACTCAAGGTAGCCATTAAGGACCCACCTGGCTTTGAAAACCCAGATGTTCATGCTTCTCTCTCTGGTTACTACATATGTGTTGCGGTGGACAGACAATTAGAAGCCCTGTCTGCTGATTTGTATTATTTGCTATTTACACAATTTCTTCTTGCATTTTCTGTTTGTTTTTTTTTTTCTGAAGTTCAGGGTACTGACTTTTCCCCCTGAACTAAGTGAATGATATATGTATGTTTAATTAAAGTAAGATTGTAAACCCCTTTAAGTTGCTTTCCTTAGAAAAGCAGATCAAAGAACCTGTGCTAGCAGCCCTCCCGTGTGCTGGTGTTATTGGCCTTACACCTCCACAAGCATCTGCAAGCAATATTGTTGTTACAGTGAGTCATTGAAATAAAGACTATTTTATACATTCAATCTCCTCAGTGCCTTCCACAAATAACAAAGAATCAGCAAAAATGAGAGTTTTAAAAAATATATTATTTATTTTTTAAAATATTTCCCAATTACATTACTTTAAGAATTTAACATTAATTTAAATTTTGAGTTCCAGATTATTTACCACCTTCCTGTTCCTCCGTAAGTCCCTGAGAAGGCAAACAATACAATGATTATGCATAGAAAGCCATGCAAAGTATAATTCTATATTAGTCATGTTGCAAAAGAAAACACACCAAAAAACAAATAACCACAAAAAATAACAAAGTTAGAAAAATAAACTTCAATCTGTGCTCAGTATTCATCAGTTCTCTCTCTGGAGGTGGATAGCATTTTTCATCATGGTTCTTTTCGAATTACCTTGGATCATTATCTTGATCAGAGTAGCTATCTTTCACAGTTGATCACTGTTAGAATATTACTACTACTGCATACAATGTTTTCATGATTCTACTCACTGTACTTTGCATCTGTTCATATTAAACTTCTTGATTTTTTGAAACCATCCTGCTGATCGTTTCTTATAGGATAATAGTATTCCATGACAATCATATACCACAACTTATTCAACCATTTTTATTGTCATGAAGGTTTTCCTGACATCAAACTACCCTATGGGATCAAACAAAACAATTCTAATTCCTCTTCCATATGGTTACTGTTCAAATATTTGTACACCTATATTATGCTCCCACTGAGTTTTTTCCAGGATAAACACAGCTAGTTCCTTCAAATGACCTCATATCTGATGAAAATAAGGTTCTTCATCATTATAATTACCTTCCTCTGTACATTCAGTGAATTAGTGAGTAATATATTTATTAAGCACTTAATACATGCCAGGTCCCATGCTGAACACTGGGAATATAAAGTCAGGCAAAAGACCACCCTGGCTTGCAAGGAGCTCACTATTTGATGGGAGAGGCAACATTCAAACAGCTATGTACAAATTTATAGATGATGAATAAGAAATAATAAACAGAAGGAAGGTAATAGAATTCAGGAAAGGTTTCCTGTAGAAGGTACAGCTTATCAATATCCTCCTTATAATGTGATGCCCAGAGCTGAACACAACATTCCAAATGAAATCTTGCAAGGGAATAGTACAGTGGAACTGTTCCCTCCCTATTCCCGGAATCAATTCCCCTCCTGGTGAATTCCCAAATTGCATTAGCCCTTTTTGACTTCCATATCACATTGCCGACTTTATCTTGAGATTGCAGGACACTAAAAACCACAGGTCTTTTTTTCAGATTGACTGCAGTCTATCCATGTACACAACATGTTATAATTTTGTAGTTGATTGGATGTATGTATGTTTGAGACTTTATATTTGTCCCTATTTAATGTCATCTTAGATTCATGCCAAAAAATTTGTTTTGACTGTCATTTCATGTGTCAGTTACACCTCCTAGATATGTGTCATACGCAATTTTGATGAGCATAATAGCTATGCCTTTATCCAAACAACTGAAAAAAAATTATAAATATAATGAAGCCATGTACAAATGGGTTTCTCTACTCCAAACCTCCTTTCACAGTGATATTGAATTAATGCCATTAGTAACTACATTTTAGTTATGTAGTTTAGTTAATTAATATCATCAACATTTTAAGTCTGGCATTCAACTATTTCATAATGCATATGATTGTATTATTGTCTAATCCACAGAGTGCCATTTTCTATAAGAATGTTATTCTGAATCAAAAGTTTTACAAATATCTAGGTAAACTATATCCATAACATATTTCTTATCCACTAGTTCAGTAATCTCCTTTTTTTTTTTTGCTTTTTGGCAGGGCAATTGGGGTTAAGTGACTTGCCCAAGGTCACACAGCTAGTTAGTGTGTGTGAACTGTCTTAGGCCAGGCTTGAACTCAGGTCCAGTGCTCTACTCACTGTACCACCTAGCTGCCCCATAGTAATCTCCTTTTAAAAAAATGTTAGTCTGAAACAAAGTCATACTGACTCTGTAACAAGAACTTTCCTTTCTAAATAGCTTCCTTTTTTTTTTTTTTTTTGTATTTTTTTTTTTTTTTTTTTTTACCTTTTTTTTTTTTTTAATTTATTTTTTATTTATTTTTAGTTTACCACACACGGTTCTACATGGTTTTGAGTTCCAGTTTTTCTCCCCTCCCTCCCCCCTCCCTCCCCAAGACGGCATGAAGTCTCATATAACTGTCATGTATAACTTCGCATTGAATTAATTTATGCTCTAGTCAAGTCGTGGAGAAGAATTTTGACCAATGGAATGAATCATGAGAAAGAAGAAACAGAACCAAAAAAAAAAAAAAACAAAAAAAAAAACCCCAAAACCAAAAACAAAAGAGAAGCAGAAAAGGCGAGCATGTAGTAGTGTGCCTCAGTCTGTATTCAAACTTCGCAGTTCTTTCTCTGAATGAAGATAGCATTCTCCATCGTGAGTCCCCTGGAGTTGTCCTTGCCCCTTTAGGTTGCTGAGAGAAGTGCAGTATGTCAGGGTTGGTCCTCAAGGAATCCACATATCTGTGGCTGTGCACAACGTTCTCCTGGCTCTGCTCCGCTCACTCAGCATTATGTCGTGTAGGTTTTTCCAGGTTGTTATGAAGTCTGCATCATCCCCATTTCTTATGGCACAATAGTATTCCATCACCTTCATATACCACAGCTTGTTCAGCCATTCCCCAATTGATGGGCATCCCTTTGCTTTCCAATTCTTGGCTACCACAAAGAGAGCTGCTATAAATATTCTTGTACATATGGGTCCTTTTCCCGCTTGCGTGATTTCTTTGGGATACAACCCTAGAAGTGGTATTACTGGGTCAAAGGGTATGAACATTTCTATAGCCCTTTGGGCATAGTTCCACACCGCCCTCCAAAATGGCTGGATCAGCTCACAACTCCACCAGCAATGCAACAATGTTCCAATTTCCCCACATCCTTTCCAGCATTTATCATTCTCCTGATTTGTTATTTTAGCCAATCTGACAGGAGAGATGTGGTATCTAAGAGTTGTTTTGATTTGCATTTCTCTAATCAGCAGCGATCCAGAGCATTTTTTCATATGCCTGTAGATAGCTTTAATTTCTTCCTCTGAAAACTGCCTGTTCATATCCTTTGACCATTTCTCAATTGGGGAATGGCTTGTATCCCTATATATTTGGCTTAGCTCCCTGTATATTTTAGAAATGAGGCCTTTATCAGAGATACTAGTTGCAAAGATTTTCTCCCAATTTTCTGCTTCCCTCCTAATTCTTGTTGCATTGGCTTTTTTTTGTACAAAAACATTTCAATTTGACATAATCAAAATTATCCACTTTGCATTTTGTAATGCTCTCTATCTCTTGTTGGGTCATGAATTCTTTACTTTTCCACAAATCTGATAAGTAAAACTTATCAGATAAAAGATAAAAGATAAACTTTCCTTTCTAAATAGCTTCCTTTAAAAAAAAAATCAGACATTTGCATTCTCTGATCCTGGGCACCTCCCCAATTTTCCATTGTCTTTCAAATATTACTGTCAGTGACTTTACATGGCATATTCCAGTCCTTTCAGGATCAAAGTTTATAATTTATCTAAGCCAATAGTCCTACATTCACCATGGGCAGCTAACATTTTTAATATTTCCTTTCTTACCTTGTTTATCAGCTCCCTTGTAGTCATTTTTGTTCTAGCATTTACAGTATACACATTTTCCTTTGTAGTGAAACAGAAAGAAAAAAAGAATTGAGCACCTCTGCCTTCATTCTATTTTCATGTTACCATGGTCTGATCTACTTCATGCAAGGATATTGTTATCTCTTCCGTGGCCTTCCTTTTTTTCTCCTAATAAAACTTTAGAAGTCCTTTATATTGTCCTTAACTTTCCTTGCCAGCCTCACCTCATTTTAAATTTAACTTTTCTGGAACAATTTTTATGAGATCATGCCACATTTTTAGAAACCTTTTTTGTTATCTACATTTCTTTTCATTCTCTGCATGTTTCTTTTATAAGAATTAAGTTTACCGGGCAGCTAGGTGGTGCAGTGAGTAGAGCACCAGCCCTGGAGTCAGGAGGATCTGAGTTCAAATTTGGCACTAGACACTTGACACATGTACTAGCTGTGTGACTTGGGCAAGTCACTTAACCCCAATTGCCCTGCCGAAATAAAGAATTAAGATTATTGATACAGATTTAGACAAATCTCATTTTTCCTTCTCAATATAATGTTTTACATTTGTGTCTCCAGAATTTTATTCTTAAACATCTCCAATCATTGCTTGACCAACCTCTCCTGAAACATTTTAGTTCATTGTATCCTATGCATCTTCTTTGTCAAACCACTGAAATCTACCTTTTTTTTCTCCTGATGTAATTCCTTTCTCTTAACTCACACAAGTACCATGACCACTCCTCTTTAGTATTAGTGGTGTAATAGACTCCTCATTCATCTCTCTGATTTCAGTCTCTGCTTTCTAGAATCCAATCTCCATAGCTAACAAAATAATATTAGTAAGGCACAAATCTTTTCATGCCACTCCCTTGGTGGTAGATTTTGAGTTATTAGTCATTTTCTCTAAGATATAATGCATATTCATTGATCTTTCTTTTAAAGCCATCCAGAATCTGACTCAAACCTATCAAACCTAGCTTATTCCATATTGTTCTTCTTCAAGGATTTTATGTTTCAAATAAGCTGAACTAATAGTTTTATACTGAAAACAACACTCCATCTACCATTTTTATGAATGCATTTTAATGGAGAAAAGATAATTGGGAAATAATGTAGTAATAATAATTTGGAAATAGCTACAGGGAGCAAGGAGTATGCCACCTTCACTATCTTCTCTATTGAATAGGGAGAATATAGAGAAGTGGGAGTGGAAAGAGTGACTGCCAATTGAAAATTTTGAAAAGAATATGGTATCTTCAAGGGAAAGAGAAATTTCAATTAGAACAAGCATGAAAGGAAAAATGCAATGAAATGGAATTGGTATCCCAAAGAGGCAGTAAAATAGATTAGCAGAGGAGTGAAAAGGGACATATTGAGAAAAGGGAGAGAAGTAGGTCTCATATGTCAGAGATCTGAGCTTGAGAGGAGGATGTTTGAGTTTTAGCTTGGAAGAACTTGGTGAAACTGGATGCCTGGGATTGGGAAACCAGTTGAATGTGAAATGATTGGAGTGGTATGTTAGCAGCAGGATATTGAAGCCAACTCAATAGGCATAATATGAAAAATGAGCATACTTGGCAAAATAAACAGTCATGAAGCTCTAAATAGGTTATGGAAGGAGTTGTGAACTAATATTGCTATTATATAGAGCAATTTGGAACTGTCCCCAAAGGGCTTTAAAACCATGCTTATCCTTTGACCCAGGAACATAGCTTCTAGGTCTATATCTCAAAAACATAAAAGTACCTACATGGGTAAATATATTTATAGCAGTTCTTTTTCTG